>NC_091680.1:11500835-11801002 GCF_030179915.1 Drosophila takahashii
AGCATCCATTATGTGGACTCGGCGTACAAGCATTCCAACCGCATGGACTACGCTCGCCACGGCTTTCTGCGCCAGGACCCCTTCGTAATGATGGCCTGGCGTTGCAAGCAGCTGGAGGAGATCGTGGTGCACGGCTATTTGATGGATCCGCACAATCTCGTGGGCATCGCCCGTCTTCGGGGTCGCCAGCTGAAGCGTCTAGAGGTCTCCATGATCGACTGGTCCGGCGCTGCTTCGTTGAATGCCTATAATGAGGTGAGTTCTCTTTGGATTTCTTCCAATATCAATGTGAATAACCCCATTTCGATTGTGCCTTAGGAAATAAGCACCTTGCTGGGACAACAGTGGTCGCCCATCAGCCCCGACAAGATGCCGCCATCGCTGGCCTTCGACTACGAGTTACGCGACCAGTTCGTGTACGAAATGCTGCGCCAGGATCTCAGCCAGTAAGTGGGCGAGGTAGGGACTCACTAAACAAAATAACCAAAAATTGAAGCAAAGTCATCAAGTGAAGGAGAGAAAAGCAAACATGACACGTGATCAACTCGAGCGCATAGAAATTAATTTTAAAATTGCAAAACCTAATTACGTAGCTAAAACTAAACCCAAAAGAGATATGTAAGCAAAAAGCAAAAATTCAACCGTTATACTAAGTTATCAAAATTTGTATATGTAAACCAAACCTTTTGATTGGCCAGCATTTTATAGAAGTTAAATTTCCCAAGTTCTTAGTTTTTGTAATCAAAATCGCAGTTAGACCTCGTTTGTTAGTTCAAAGGCGGCCGATTAAGAGCAACAGGAATGTTAGGAGCAAGGCAAAAGACTTGAGCACTTCACAAATTTATGTAATTATGTAACGGGGCGAAATGAGTTTGTTGAAATCTGCTAGAGAAACATCATTTTATAAGCAACAACAACTGTGATTCAAGCGAAATGCAAAAGCGAGTGCAGATGCAAATGCAAGCCAGTGTGAGCAATTGCGACACCAACTCTCATACAAAAGAAACAAAAACGACAACAACAAAATTGTTAAGCGAATTGTCTAGTTAGCTAAGTTTAAAAGTAACATAACAAAAGTGTTGAAAAATGCTTGTAAAACCAAAACTACGACCAATGTCAAATTGATTGCTCAAAACTCAATTGGCACAAATTGTTAACCTTTGTAGTAGTGTGAATAAGTATGGAATCCGGCGCTCAATTGTGATAAACCAACAAACAACAACAAAAGCAAATGTAACAACAACGAGAGCTCGATCCTCGTTCGCTAAGCGCCGCCATTTGTGTAGTTTAAAGTGATATTACCAGCAAAACGAAAGCAAATTGTAAGCGAATACAAGACACCACACAGAAGATATATATGTGTTGTAATAGCCAAAAGGAGCTAAGGTAGCTGTCGTGTGTGAGTGGTACATGCGTTGTGGCCAGATAAACGGGCCAGCGAAAGGCAGGCAATTGTAAGACCCAAAATCAACTTTTAAGTATTTCGTAGCACAGGCATTAATTTATACAACTATGTACTATATTTAACCTATGTTTGCACAAAACAGCAGCGTGTTGTCACGATCCGCGGCTCATCCTCCCCAGAGTTGCTTGCCGACCAACAAGTACAACCGCAACAATGACAACATCAACAACAACAACAACAATGGTACCTGAAGATCATGCTGAGCATTTAGATAACAACCGAACAACAACAACAACCACAAAGTACTTGCTCAAATCTAACAATCTAAACAAACACAAAATCTATTGAAACAGAAGACTGAACGATAATGGAAATCGCGACGAGGGTGTTGACTTCGTTGTCAGAGCAACGCGGAGGATGGCACTGGGTCTCTGGGACAAGCAGCCGCAAACAGAATGCGATCTCAAGACAACTCTTACAACTATCCAATCGACCATCTATATTTGTATGTATCTATATGTAACCAATGCATGTAATAATTTTTGTTATGAACTGCAATAGCGAATATTAATTTTGTAAAACGAGTGCAAATCATGTGGAATAGCGGAGCAATCCAAGAATGTTTGTCAAACAGCTAAAACAGCAATTGTAAAATGAAAACAGTGTCGGGGTTTGCAAGAGATTTGAAATCCACGACCCAAAATATGTTAGCAGACCTGTTTTCAAGTGGCTGTACATTTAATTTAAGTCTAGTACGTACCAACACAACAACCAACACCAACAACAAATGTGATAAAAGTGTCATGCTGCTTCCAAGAACAACAGCCCGTGCAAAATGCGACCTAAGATAGTGCACGATTGAAGCAATGAGAACGGTAGTAAGCATTGGAAAGGCAGGGCCTGATTAATGGGGGCCTAGGGGATAAAAGCTCTATTTCATAGCTATCCTAGCTACGTTCCTCAATAAATCCTGATAGCTATGGAGTACTAAACAAGAGTTTATTCCAAATTAATTTAAAAGGATTAGAGTTTATCCATTCTTTATTTATAAAACATAGTCACTTGATTTGTTATTTATAAAAAAACATTGTACCTCAAAATTAAACCGACTTGTAGCTATGGAATAGAGCCAAGACTGTGTCAGATCATTAGTGCAATACCCAGCCTTCATTAATCGTTGTGGGCCGTCAATCAATGTATTCATTCAATTACAATCAACGTAAATGAAAAAAAGTATTAAGTTTTTCTGTTATACTAGAGTCACTTCCAACGCTGCTGTATATGAGTAACGTTCTTTTTGTATACTTACTACAAAAAAAAAATATATATTTTATATGCCATTTATTGTATTTAAATTCGAAGAGACCGAAACCAATTTTGTAAACCATTCCACAAACAACAACAACAAACCAATGCGATTTATGCTAACGTATGTACTGATCCAAGAGAGACAACAACCAAGTTTAAGATAAGTGTTGATCGAGAACAACAACAACAAAAGCCAGCGTGTTAATATATGTATGTAGAGTATAGCCCGATGTCGGTATTCAGGGGAACAACAAGTGCTACATGGGCGAGAGAGGAGGGATAGAAAAGACGATAAGATACAGCCGTGCATTAACAACAATGTTTATATATGTATATGCAAGTTATGCTTAAAAGTTATAAGAGCAAAAGTGAAGAAGAAAGCTGTGATATAACAAAATCCAACAAAAGGCAAACAACAACCGACAACACACAAAGATAACACCGACACATAGAACTACAGAACTACAGACAAGCCAATTCGAAACGTGTGCGACCAACAAAAGAATGTTAACAACCTTTCCAAAACTGCGAACCAAGCGAAGGACCATCGCAAATGGCCAATGATATGAATTCAATGCGAATCGTAAGAGATCGAATCAGATCCACTAGTAGTTAGATTAGCGGGGATTACGAAGGACGAGGAGGGGAACCAAAGTTTAGAACCGAAGTGTTCGAGTGAGGCAACAGCAGGCGGAATATCCTGGGTATCAGGATATCTGGATATCAGGAAGAAAAGTGAGGAGGGAGAGAAATCAAATGTTAAATTATATATCCGATATGTAGAAAAACACACACATAAAAATTGCACATAGCTTTAAATATATGAAAGCAAACCTTTGATTTAGAGTCAATTTCCATTTGATTTGCCATGCTTATGATTTGTGCAAGATTTTAAAGCTTAAATATAAAACAAAACAGAGGCCAACGACAGTTTGTGTGGCATATGCAATATCATTACAATTTAAGGCAACCAAGAAATATAAACCAATTAAGGCGTAGCAAACAAAATGCATTCAATTGAAAAACCAATAAAAACGTTAGAGATTTAAAACAAGCAATGGGTATTTTTAATTATGTAATTATTTATTGGACATAATCCTCCAGCGGGCAGTTAAAGCTTTATTATTTTCGCTGCATACTTCGTGGGCCAATGAAAGCCGAAGGGAGCCGATTAAAAGTACATAATTTAAAATAATAAAAGCGCAATGTCAACAAAAACAGACCACCCCACGCTGGCAGGAACTTCCAATTCCACTTCCGCTGAGCAACGCAAGCGCTCCAGGATGTTGGGAGCTTTTCTCAGTCCTTGAACTTTTGACCTTGTTTTCCCAGCTCGCCCATCTTATGTAAGCAGCTGCACGTCGTATCCGCAAACGTTATGCAACCTGTCCACGGATTCTGGGCGCGTGCCGCTGCATTCGCCCCGCATCCAGTGGCTCTCAAACTGCAGCGGCTCCGTCGAGCGATAAGAGCCAATTAAGTGGGCTTTGCGGAAAAGATAGCGCTGTTGAATGAATGACTGGACGTTACGGTCGTGTTTATTATCTGCGATTGTTTGTTTCCTACGACAGACAGCCGGCGAAAGGCGTCAGCAGCCCTTGTGGCCCACGAAATGTGATTTTAGCCAACCGCTGCAGTCAGCCATAAATGATGTGATTGTCCAGTGCTCGAAAAACTGTTACCAAAAATTCTATTTTAAATTTTCGTTTATTGATTAGGCAGCCTTTTGGCCAGTTTCAGCTCGATTATTGACACACAGCGGTCGCATAGCGTAAGCGTATGAGTAACAACACGAATCGGAGAGTACACGCAAATAAATATCCAAGAGGGAACACTGAACAAAATGTTTGTATTAGTTTAACATAAAATTACTTTTTTTGCAGTATAAATAATTTTTATTAATTTTCAATAATAAATTATAAAATTTATATTTTTAATTTTATTTATTTATATTATTTATATTACAAATTCTGAAGAATTATACTCCGTTACATACTTTCAGATCCATTTTTAAATAAATCGACATTTTTTAAACTTATTTAAAATGATAAATTATTTTCTGAAATTCAGAATTTTTTTTTAGAAAGAGGTATTAAGCGACACTTGAGATATTATTGGATAAAATAGAACATATCTTCCAGGAAACCCTTAAAAAATTAATATTAAATTTTTAACTTATTTGGGTTCGAAATCTCATTTAATATTTTCTTTTACTTATTTTCTAAGATGGTAAAGATATTTTCCAATATTAAATCTCTCCGCTAGATATAATCTTTCAGTTTTTCCCGGTGTACCTGACACAGAACCCGCGGGTTCGGTGGGGGGATGAATCTCGTGAGAAAAGCTTCGTCGCAAGTGCAGCTAGGAAACATTGGCGTCGGCGCTCCGTGCTCCGTGCTCCCCGTTCTCTTTGGGGCTCTCTCATTCGAATGCCGCCGTTGCTGTAGTCTCGTCGCTTTTACCGCCAGTTGAGTCGATTTTCGCACGGAACGGAGCACGACAGTCGAAAAAAATTGAAAGAAGCAAGGCATTCAACAGCAAGAAGAGGGCTAGTCGAGAGAAAATTAATTTTGTACGTTTTACTCAAAATCAAACAACACAGTATCGAAGTCAGTTCCCGATATTTGACCAGCTGTGAAGCATTTAAACGAAACGAACCTTTTGATAAACGAAAAAAAAAAACGAAGGGAAAGGAAAACCCTCCGGAAGAACCACTAGCAACTTTTTCTAGCCGTTTTATTACCCAACAGAGGCACACAAAAGGTGAGTGCACGCAGAAGGGGTCACGCTGCAGGTCCCCAGTTGTTTATTATGTGTGGCATGCTGCAGCAGTGAGTGCGAATGAGTCTTCCCAACCACCCACTCGTCATAATCCACATCCACCTCCTCATCCACCCACTCATTCGCTCAGTGTGACGTAACTGTCAGTGTGTGTGTACCATCGGAGATTGCTCATACGCCGCGTGTGCAAAAGAAAACAAACGCAGACGAAGCCTCAGGGCCGATTTTTGGGCTGCTTTTGCACAAATCCGTGGGATAAACAAAGCTCAGGGGTTGGCAAACAGTGCGGAAAACACTCATAATTGATCGATGGCAGAACGGTCTAAAATTAGAACCCTTTCGACCGATGGGCGCCATCCGGTGCACAAAAAATACCCCTATTCCCAAATTGATCTGCAGTGCACGGAAAATAATTTTTAATAATATTAAGGATCAAGAATTTTTACAAACAAAAATTTGACAAAAAGTGCCTTTAAAATTGTTAATTGATATATGAATTAATACAATTTAAAAGCATAATATTTGTATTTCAATATAAATTTGAAAAAACACAAAATTAATAATAATAATAAAGATCAAGAATAAAAAAAAGAAACGCTTTTAAAAATTCCGAATTAAATTTGGTATTAACAACGTTATATTCAATTTATTACATTAATATAAATTTCCAAATACTCAAAATTTAAAGGAAAAGGCTTTAAAAAATTAAAATTTTTATTTTCTTTTATTAAAAAAGATTCCTATTTTTTCCGACTGATATGGCTGATCTCTGGCCGAGTGCCCAAAAGTCGGGACTTCACGTGCCTCGGCGCTCAACGTTCTGCGAATTTGGCATTCTGCATTTTGCATTCGTACATCCATGCGCGCTTTGTTTATAAATAAACCTTGAATAATGCCGGCATATTTTCACTGTTGTCTTTTCGCTGGTGGTTCGCCTGTGCGACTGCTTTTTTATCTCTGTGTCTGGGGTCTTAATTGAGCTCTGACTCTCTGGAACTTACTTTTCTGATGAGCGGGGCGCGTTCGATTGAGTTTTTCGCATTGCCTGACGGCGACGTCATTTGTTGCGCTTTTCGAGGTCGCTCGGTGATTCAGATTCGGATTCTCAGTGTCAGCCCAACAAGTGCATGTGGTGTGGAAATGGCCATTTAGAGTGCAATCAATTCGTATAAATTAGCGGCCAAATTGCTTTGAAAATCACTTAACTATTTACTCATTCTCCGTTTTGTTTTATTTTTCAGCTAATACAAAATGTTCGCTTTGTGGTATTTAACGTTTGCTGTCGATGAAATCCGGTAAGTGAAAGGGGATTTTTCCACAGTTTTACGAGCACTGAAGGCCCACAGGGCGGATGAAATTTTATGGTGCCTACTTTTGGGCGAAGTGGAATTTTTTCCAATTGTACGATTTTAATTGGGTTCTATTCCTTTTTAGATCTGAAGAGTAATTATTTAAATATAAATGATATTGCTGCTCTGGTGGAAAAAGGAATATTATCCCATATTTGGGGGATTATTTCACTCATCAGAAAAGTTATAATAAAATGAAGTACCCAATTCTACCTTCTACCTTAAAGAAAAGACCTCTTCCCCAAAGAAAGCCATCTTTCTTGCAATTCATAAATCTTCGCGATTACTTTTGTCGCAATTTCGGTCGCAATCATTGCAAAACCGATAATCTAATCGCTATCAGTTGATGAATTAGCTCAATTTAGCCCTCTGTTTCCGCGCATGTCGTGGGATCGTTACGGCTCGAAGGTGCTAAATGTCACTATACAATCTCCCTGCATTGGGCAACAAAGTTAGTCACCTGTCACATGATGAACTATCTGCCTCTGCCTCTGTTTTCCACACTTTTTACTCCCCCGATCTCATCGAGTTCCCCCAACAACCGGCTTTTGGGGCTCTAACTCTCATTCGTGATAAGTGCAATCGGCTCACGAACACACTCAAAATATTCTCTCATTGGCACATGTGCAAAACAAAACCGAATTCGCAATTTTTTGGCAACAAAAATAAATAAATGCTAAGCGTCCAGTTGTTATCTGCCGGCAATTAGCGTAATAACGAAAGTGATAATTGAGGTTTGGAGCTGTATTAGTTTTTTCCGTTCTCATCCACACAGCCGGCGTTTTGGGCCCGGTTTTCGTGGTCTTTGTGCCGGGTGGAGCTCGTTTGTTTGCTTATCTATTTGCCGCACGAGTTTTTCGCTAGCTATTGCCGATTTGGCCTACGTGACAAGAGAAATGCCTCGAGAAATGGGGGAGTGGAGAAAGTAATGTCGTAACTCGAGCAGGGAAATGGGCGAATTGTGGTTACAGTTCTAAATAACGACTACTTGGGGGCGTCGTTACTAAATTTCGGCCTGACTGCCACGCCCCCGAATGGGGAACGCCTTATATTATAGTAAAATACAAATAATTGGCACTATTAAGTTGGGTTTTATGGGGATGGACTTTATTTTGGTTTGCTGTTCATGTTGCATTAATTTTTACCAGCAAAGATAGCATAGCATGCTAATTTTTATTTTTGAATTCAAATTCGATTTAAAAACCAGGGCTGCAGTAGCTATTTAGTAAAATATAACCAGTGTGACCCTATGAACTACAAATACAGCACCGAAAACAAACTATCCTTTAAAATATAAAAAAATCGATTTATTTTATTTAACTGAAATTACTCTTCATATTATTTATTAAATTCCAATAAAATAAACAATTTTACAAAGGTTTGCAGTTAAATGTGATATTTAAGACCAGGGCTGCCATAGTTTTAATTTAAAATCGGGTGTGGTCACACTGCTTGTCACTTTCATTGTCCCTTTTCCTTTTGTCATTCGCCTAATGAGGACGCGTAGATCGTGTTTCAAGCTTTGGTTTTTGCATAAATAACCTTGTGTTCTGTGAAACTAATTGATATTTATTGGATTTCGACGGTGGGCGGTGCCTACAGTTAAAGGTGGGTAAAATAATTGTGGAAAAGTTAGCTAAAAGTGCATTTCCAATTGTTTCACGCTTCGTTGCTTTCATTCTGGAAGTTTCTGGAAAGTGCAGTGGAAAAAGACGCCACAGTAGACATTGCTTACAGGGGATTTCTGCTTATTGGATTACTATTTGAAGAAAAGTGATGGTTTTTATGCTTTATTATACGCTAAAATGCACTTTAATACAAATTCATATAGTAAAAATTATTTAATGTTAAAAAGGCGTTACAGTAGACATTGCTTACATGCATTTTTGTATTATTATACGAATATTTGCTGTAAAGTTCAAAAAATCCGTCGAATATGTGAAATACTGTATTTGCGGAAAAATTTTAGATAGGAAAAGTGCAATTATCTACAGTACATATAGTTTACATGCGCTATTCAACCAATAAAGGTTAAAACACGCCTTGCTAATTTATAATTTATTCCTATTCATATCATATTGTATTTGCCAAGTACACATTTTTAATTTTATTTGTATTTCACTTTAGTTTATTTGTTTCTTTAATTTGATTTTCATTTATTCTTACTTTCGTTCTCATTTTCATTTGTAGCAAACGTTTAGCTTGGTTATTTAGTTCTAACAAGCCTGCAGCGCCAGCGCTCGACGACAAGCCAGCGAATCCCGCTCCCGCCAAGGAATCCGCACCTGCTCCCGCTCCCAAACCCGCGGCAGTACCTGCTCCAAAGCCCGAACCGCCGAAGCCAGCGCCCGTGGTAGCCAAACCCACTCCGGCGCCAGTTCCCCCGAAGGAAGAGGCACCTGCTCCCGCACCCGCTCCGAAACCCAAGCCGGAACCTGTGCCCGCTCCCGTAGTTGTCCCACCGAAGCCTGCAACTCCATCGCCACCCAAGACCAGCAGTCCGCCAAAGCAAGCCGACAAGATGCCCATCCCGTTGCCCAAATCGTTGACAGAGGCCAATACCAATGGTCAAAATGGCAACGCAGCCAATGGCGGAAATGTGGATGAGCGCGTTTTCGGTGTCCAGCCGGCCGAGAAGGTTCTCCCCGCCCCCAAGGATGCCAGCAATGACTTCATTAAGGGTGAAACCAATGCCTTTATCCAGTCGATCAAGGAGGCTCAACAGCTGGGCGAGCGGTAAGGCTTAAATCCTTTTTGTTTTTGTGTTTTATTTTTATAACTTTTAAGTTTGTATACTCCTTAGTAGATTTTATAGATTATTTAGGTTTTTACTCATTTAAACATACAGAAGACTATAGATTCCCTAACATGCAAAGATTTTAATACTGATTTTCGAGTTTGATGGTAGATAAATCTTACAATTTGTAATAATTTAAATGCCTTAACGCTTCAAGGTAGGCTAAATCTTTTGAAAAAGAGCCATGAGCAGAATTCTCCCTCTATTTATATTTCTGTAATTTTTGAGTTTTTAAATTTGATTTTTCCGCATCTCCCATGGTGAGAGGTGGGTTCAATGCACTCGGTTGACTTCTCCGCGACGGGCGAAAATAGTTGCCATGCGGCAGAAAAGACAACCGCTTGGCGACAACGGTGCAGCATCAGCAAATTCGTTGGATCATCATCATCACCATCGCGATGGGTGGAGACCGACCACAGTTTGCTGTTATTTTTGTCTCATGTTCTCTGCTTGGGCGGACAGCTCAGCCCGGCTCGGCTCACATGGCGTCGACTCTTTGGGATCTGGTGCTGCATGTGCAGTCTACGGTTTATTTATGAATAAACCAACTTCCCCAAGTGTTCGCTGTCCGCTTCCTCTAATTGCGCACAATTGATTTTCCATTAATATTAATCGGAGAGGAACCTTGGGGCACGCAAGCCTTGCCCAGGTGTTCAAGGATCTATGGGTTGTGGCCAAACAGCGAGGCAGGTTTATTAGTTTTTGGCAGGCTGCCCAGGTGAAATGGAAATGGAATTGGTAATGATGTGTGCCGCTGACGGACCATCATGAGACCTGTCGCGTCGCTCGGCAGTCGGGTCACATGATCTCCCCCATGCAAAGTTTATTTATATTTGGAAACGCAGCAGAGTCTGTCTGCTGTGTACACACATTTCATTACGTTTCATTGTTCATATGCAGCAAATTAGCCCGGCAGAAGCCATATGCATTCGCCTCCTGCTGCGGAGGGATCCTATTTTAGCCTGGCGTCATGCCTCATATCTGATTTTTCGTAATGGCCCCTCTTCCTGGCGGACAGAGGTCTTCATTTAGGTGTCTTGTTTGATGTGCCCCCTTATATATACCTATATATCTACTATACATATGTACGGATATGTATTTTAAGCACTTGGCTCGCGTCTGTGCAAAAAATTGCTTTTGGCAAGCGTCGCTTTTGAAGTGCTGCCAAAATATTGTTTAGCAAACAAAAGGCAAGAGCCGAAAACACAGATGAAAAGTTGACAACACGATCGGAGCTTTTAGCATATATGATCATACATGATCTGTTGCAATCCACGGATAATTAGCTACTGCTTTTGCCAGAGACCTCCTCCTCTATTCCCATTTCAAGCAGTAATTTCACAGCTAATTGCCCGGATAGCGGGCATTCTACTGGGCATTAGCTTGGGCTCGTGCTTGGCTGGCCGCAAATTGAACTAATTAATAACACATATTTCAAATGGTTTACTCATTTTTGGCTTTCGTTTTTTGCAGCCCCCGAACATTAGTGCTCCATTCTCGATCGCTGCTGGCCTCCAGAGAGGCCGCAATCAGTCAATGACTAAATGTTTTTATAAACATTGCTTACCATTCATACGTACGACGAGAATGTTATGCAAGATTTTTCCTTCGATTCGTCAGATGTGCGGATAAAGATCATATATGCGGTTGCTTAGAGTGTAAGCCACTGCATCTGGGGAATCAAGCGGGACTTAGCTCATCGTAGGCTCGTCACATTCAACCCCCAGCTCAATACTTAATCTTTTCGAAAGATATAAGCACAGTTGAGGTTAAACAAAAGAGTGCTGAGAACTAGGAATATTTGGAACAAAGAATTCGTACAAGTTTTGTACTGCATTACCTTTGAATCTAGATTATATTATTTGTTAATTTATAACTATAAAATTAGTTAATTACCTATAATCATCAATAACAATAAGTGGCCCTGTGTAGCCTATTATTTGTCATTAACTGTTATATATCTTAATGATATTATATAGTTTATCCCCATAAAAAGGGTTAGATCTATGACTCTGACCCCGTCTGTCCGGTCTATACCCTACATGCTAAGTGCTTTCTCAACTGTGTGTCAACAGTAACGAAATCGCCAGTGGCTGCTATTGTATCTACATATCCGCTAGCTTGTTTCGCAAGCTTTTCAAGGTCAACCCCCAGTATAGTATATTCCATTTCGCTTTTCCCCCACCGGTTTGTAGGGGGCTTAGGCCCATTGTTCTATGCGAAATCCTACACGGCATCAGCCCCCAAAGGCTGCCAGCTGGTTGGTGGTTAGGAGTCGTGATGGGATGGAAAAGCTGCTGGGCGCATTTACGTAATCTCAGCGCCACTTGACGGCAGCAATTGAAAATGAAAACGAAAACAGGCGGGGCTGAAGTGACAGCTACCAAAGTAAAAATTGAAAATGCGAAAAGTTTTTAGGGGAACGACATTTCTGGCTTATATAAGCGCCCTGTCGCCTGGCATCCGTTAAAATATGTATCAAAATTTAATCTGCACATATTTTTTAAGCGTATATGATTTGATTGTTGGAATGGCGGTTTCATATGTATTTTTAATGGCCGCCCGTGGAAAATTCGTGTGCCGATGAAAAGCAAAATTTGTCTTTTTTTCGAAAAACAACGCACGTAGATAGATGGTTTAGGTATCGTATAGATCTTCCGATGTTTGCTGCGCGTTGCATAAATTTTGTTGGCAACCTTTCAAATATTTTTCCTCAGTTTTCATTTAGTAACAAATGAATATGTTCGTTTCGATGATAGAACATATGTACCTTGGGCTTATGTATTCAATATCAAGTTCAAGACTTTTGTTAAAGATTGTGTAAACGATTATATTCGTTGTGTTTATTTGTTTGAAATATGGGAAGCAAACCCAGTGGGGATTTGAACAAACTATGTATCTGTATTGCAAAACTGTGTAAAAGATATTTTAGTTGGCCCGTCTATCTCCCTCAATTTCGATTAATTCTTTTACATTTAGCAGCACAACATTTTTCATTTTATATTGCGGTATTAGTGCCAAAATTTATGACGGAAACGTTTTGTTTTCTTTGTCTCTGGCCAAAAACAACAGAATTTTTTTCTTATAGAAGGTGTGCAAATATATTCAAAATATCTATATTTTCGTTACAGTCGATTTTTAAAGTGTTAAATTTTTAATATTCTCGAGATCATTAAGCAATAGGATTGTACAAATACTAGAGTGATAATGACAAATAATTCTAGTTATGCAAGTTCTACTTAATTTTGTCATCTGGCCAAACAAATTGCTTCCTCTGCTAGTTTGCTTTGGATGTTTATTCATCACTTAAAGCTCGGATCTTGTGAGCCGAGTTCCATCCCGAATATTTGAGATTCTCATGGAGGGAGTGACTGTTTACTAGTGCAATTGTGCCACTTGCCTTGATTACTTTCAACGCATATCGCACCATAACATATCGTTCCGTTCGCTGTCGGCGAATTCTAGTCATAATTAAGCGATGAGACCGCTCCTTGGCTTTTGCGGTTGTGTGAGTGAGTGGTGTGTGTCGCACACCCACCAAGTGCACACACGCCTAAAATTTTTGATTTGCGGCTGCAAGAAGTCGCTGCTCCTCTCTGGCCTCTCGCTTCCACATTCACATGGAGCAATGCAGTTTTCTAGCTGTTTGCGAACCCCGAACACTTTCCTTTTCTTTCTTTGGGGGGCCAAGCTTTTATTGCCCCTGTGTGTGTGTGCGGGAGAGCTTTACTTTTTAGTCATACGTCACGTCCTACGTCAATCGTCGGCGGCTACCAATACAGCGCTACTCTCTGTAGGTACACAAAAAAAAAAAAAAAAAAATTTTGGTCCTTCTATATACATATTATAAAATATATAAGAAAGACAGAACCAAAAAGTGGTTTAACCTCTGCGTTTCAGGGCTCAATATTCAGGACGATAAGGAAGGATACTACATTTGAAAACCCAAAAATATAAATAGGATTTTTTATTTAAGTTGTAGAAGAATGTAAGAATTAATTTCGTATTTTTATTTATTATATATTTTTCCCTGTGCATGCCACAGTGCCGGCAGAGAAAACAGGAGGCAGGCTCTTCTTCCCACAGACAAACACAAGCACAGGCCGCAGCTTTGGCTCTCTTTGAATTTAGTATCTGTGTGAGTGCTTTGCGTTTGAAAGTGAAAGAAAATAAGGAAGGGTGGCCTCTGCCTCGGCCGCAGTCGCTGCCGCTGCCAACGCTGGCGCTTCTGAGGCACCGACTGCAGTCAGTTGGGTTAAAGAACAGAATATTCCGATCATTGTATCGTTGGACGTTGAATTCTACGGTTGCAAAGGTGAGCCGTTCTCCAAAGATAATAATTGCGAATCAAGTGAAAATTTCACCCGTTCAAGTATCTCATGGATACTATAGTGTCAAAGTCTTAGATTTTAATCTTTAATCTAAGTAAATCGGCAAAAGTAAATCGGCAACCAATATTCAGTGAATTTTTGTTTTAAGCAAAATTCTTATTAAACAATATGAACTGCTTTTGGGATATAATAATTCGGTTTTGTGGCAAATGAAAATTAAATTTCCTCCATTTCGGCCTTTTAAAACAGTGAATGCCTCTTAAATTTCAATTACTTATTCTAGGGGTTTGTATACATTTTCGCAGTTAAATAGCCATTAAAAAGAATGAATTGATTTGAAATTTCTATCTTTACTGGCAATTAAAAAGTGTGTTCTGCTTTTCGATTGAACGTTTTCCATTTAAATTCATTTTATATTGAAATACTGAAATCTTTTGAGCTTTATGGTTTGGCAACCATAAAAGTGAATTTTAACTCTTCTTTTATAAGTGAATCTTGAGTTAATAATTGAAAACTTTTCGGCATAAGAAAAAGAATCTAAACTTTTGGTGCTTTAATATTATTAAATTATTTAAATTTTCTAATAATAGTGTCATAATTTTAGTTTGAGTTTTTTAATTTTTAAGCAAGTGAAAAAAGATTTCCAATGAATAAAACGAATTATTAAATAATATTTCCCCTGGGTGAGCTTGTAACTGTGCCAGTGCTTAATTTTCACATGCCCAGTTGAGTCATGCGATGCATTTTTGCAAACCGAAAACCGGTTACCGGCGAAAAGAAATTTATACGGGCGGCTATAGGCTATAAAGCTTTGAGTTTATAGTTATGCAGTTTGAGATTCTTTTTTTTTTTTTTTGCAAACCAGCAGAAGAAACTTGTTTGGCCCTGCAGTCACGGTCTGGCAACCGCTGACGTTACGTTTCGTCCCGTCCGTCCGTCTGTCTGTCTGTCGCATTTGTAAACCATTTAGTTGTGCAATTTTTTTGCGGTCAAATGCCAATGAACGGAGGACTGTACCGCTTGCCAAATGCATTCGAGGGGCTCGATGTTTGCGGGGGACTGCAGTTTAAGGTCGGGCGTTCGTTGGCTCTTAGAAAGTGTTGTGTGTAGCATGTTCCTGTATCGATTTCGATAAGATATTGGCCCGTGTTAATTCCGCTGACTACTAACTGAATACTTAACGATAGATAAGAGGCGTCAAAACGAACACTTTGCTGGCTTCTTTCGTTTTTTTTCTCGCTCTCTTTGCTTTTCCACTCCTTGAACTTACCCACAAACAGTATCTATAAATAAGAAAAAGTTCTTAGTAGGCAATAAAAAAAATTTCATTTTCGCGGTCAATGCCAGGCAGGCAATTGCATAATCGCTGATAGGAATTTTATCTACAATTTCACGCAATTAAACTGGTAATGCTGGGGCAGCAGAAATCAGGGCAACCCAAAATGCCAGAACGTTGGGAATTATATAAGGAACAGTTTGAGAGCCACTGAGAACGTCCGATCGAATTTACCCGGCCAAATTTAGTTCGGGTTGATATAATGCCGGCTGCTATAAATACAACCCCGCCAAAGCAAATAAGCAAAACAAAAGCACAAGCACACACATCGGGGAATACAGATGGATAGGGTAGCTCTATAGGCTATAGGTACCTAAGCACACGAAAATTCCATTCCAAAGGTATGGTATATGGGTGATATAGGTGAGCAGCTGACAAGTTTCCGCGGGGGTCTTTGTATATGAATTGGGCATTGTATATCATACAGTTTGTTATATTCAGCAAACAAATCGCGCAAATTTGTTGTACAAATTGTTTGCCCCGCGCTTTTTTTTCTCTATTTTTCTTCTCCACTGGCACGTCGCTGTTAATTATTCAATTGAGATCCATTAAAGCGCTCGACTGAATAAGAACGGAAAAGGCAGAGTCAGTCGGTGAAAAATTTTTTTTTTCACTGAAAATCGAGCGAGGAGCCCGCCCGAATGCCCGATTAACTTGTCACAAAGCTGGAAAAACCGCATTTCCCGCAGTCTAGATAGTTAACTGGGTAACGCTTCCATTTTCCCTGGCCAAACAAAAGGTTGCCGGTTGCATAATCAAAGCTGGGTTGGGTTGGGTTCGCATTGGCTAGACAGGAAATGGAATCGCACACACATAAATCATCAGAATACGAAGGCGCGGGAGAGCAGCTCCTCTTCACCAAAGTGCCAGCCAATCAATTTCGAATAACACCAGGCCGATTTGCCTCGCAATTCATTTAGCCAGTGAATAAACAAATATTTGAAATATCTAAAATTTCAGCTTAAACGTAAACAAATCGAGCAGTTCAAGTTCTTTCGGGGGAAACGGTAGCCAATATTTTCGAAGCCACTGTTACTGAATCAATTAGAGCTTTTTAGGCTCTCTTCAGGAACTTGTCAAGGACTTTTGGGGTGGTAAAAGCTTCCTTTTAAAAAAGGGACTTTCCCCAAAGAGAAAGCTTTCGAGGAAAGGGAAGTAAAAACTTGTGTACTTTCTGTAGAAAGTAATATACCTACATTTTACTTATGAGTCATGTAAAAAAGGCCAGAGGGCGCCAAAAACTCATGTAGAATAAAAGACATTTTTAAATCGAGGGAATAACCAGGAATTACATTTTTGAATTCTTCTCCTCTTTAAATAAATTAATGAAACTCAAATGCTCTGTTCATTTTGGTTTCCCCACACCCTTCGAACACTTGGCAGATCCGGCAGATCCCCCAGATATACATATGCATCCTACTTATAACCCTTTTTGCCTCTTCTATATCTTAATGAAGCCTCGTCTGATTTTCGCTGATTGTCTTCCCAGACAGCGCAAATTTAAATCAACGACATCCGGCCAGCGACATTGCAGCAAACATTTTTCGCCACTTGCTGCTGCTGTGCAAAAAGATATTTTATTTTTTCATCATCTTCAGCTGGTTACACATATTTTACATACATATTTCTCTGCATGCCGCCTAATTGAGTGTGAGCCGCTTTGACGTTTTGCCAAAAGAATTTTAATTAAATTAGGACCGCAAGAGGGAAAAAGAAAACTAGCGAGTTGAGAGTAGAGGAGAATCTCACCAGTAATGCGGGTGACCGGCCAGCAGCCCTAATAACACCCGTCGTCTATCCCTGACTCACCCCTAATAACCCAACCCAGACCCCTATAAGGCCGGATATTTATTAATAAGAGCTTTATGTCGAATTCATGTCACAGCCAGCACAGCAATATTATTGGCAGAATGCTGCTGGCTGGAATTATTGTCTAGGGAGAGGGTTTCGATATCCATGTCCATGTCCAGATTCAATTAGTGTCGAAATGAGTGTGTGAATGAATGTTGGGCCCCCACTCATTTGGCTTTGGTTATCAGCTAGGCCCAAACTTTCCATTCCCCCTTATCAACGACCAGTTTTGGAGTGACTGACTGCCCATTGCAGTCTCGCTCACGTCGGCCAATTTCAATTTCCCGAAAATACATTTCGAATTATTTTCGTACACTTGCCAATTTCTTTGTGCAATCGACTGGCCAAAATCGCAATTAACGAAGGCAACTATTGCAGCGATTTCTCGGGTGAACGACCAGACCACCAGTCCGTTGGCCATAAACTTACCCACTGCACTGGCCGCTTGGCTTTGCCAATTTCCCTCGATTTGATTGCGTATTAAATGGCTGCAAGAGTGTTGTTATTTGATGGCTAGAAGAGCTCAATTACTTGCTCAAATCCCGGACTGGGCTATCTTATCACGATGCCTCCTTTTTTGGACTGATGATCATCGCTGACAGCCGAGACGGTTTACGATTTGAAGTTTAGAGCTTATCAAGTGCGAGCTGCTTATCTGGTTAGCTCTCCTGGCCAATATATATATATTCATTTCTCTCCGGGACTCTCACCAGCTCTCTTTCTCCAGCTCCAGTTTTTTTGCGGCAGGTGTATGCCTACTCGCAGTCGCTGATTTTCTCCAGCCATTCGCGAATTGTTGCCAAGCCTTGACGGTTGCAAAAAATCCGTGCGTGATATTGTTATAAAGCGAAGGCTCTAAATAGCCGAAATCTGATAAATACAACGCGTGTGTGATTAGAAACACCCCCTGAAAATGCTAGAGCTGCTCGGCTGATCCTGTCTCACCCCCTAAAGAAAAAAAAAGAATCCCCCGTCTGTCCGCTGCTCATCAAGATGAGGGTTACATAATGAAATCAGGTTTTTCCAATTGTGCGTCAGCTTAATTTGATTTGTGCCTGGCTTTTAAGTGCCTGGCAAGCAGGGTTTTTTCCTCCTCCTCCAGTGCCTTCATGTTTGTGTGCGCTCCAGTTTCTAACCAGTATTTGTCCATCAGGGCGGCACTTGAGTTAATTGATTAGTTTCAACGCCTTCCAGACAGGCCAATAAGTCATTACTATTATCTGGCATGATTCGGAGCCACTTAAAACCGAGAAGTTGCCAACCAACGCCCCCTTCGCTGGGTACATTGCAATTCGCAAAGCTCACTATCTTTATGAGGCATTAACAAGCTCCAGATTACTCATGTGGAGTGGTGGCACGGCTCATATGACTCCCAAATGGTGTAGAAATTTCCACAGCGAATCAATATAAACACTTGCAGTTAAAATGGCAAATTGTTTTCAATTCGCAATCAATATTTACAAAGGCGAAGCCAGAAAATGGCTGGAAAAGTAAGTGATCGGCTGCGATTACTCATTTCGCGACGACTGCAGTGCCCTCCGCTGAGTAATTGAAGCTGCAGATGAAATTAGCCAAAACAAAACAAAGCAAAAGATAGTAAATGCAATTTATATTTTCGCAACTTAATGGGCATTAGACATGCAATGAGTGTTCGTTCGACGATGAGAAACTGGAACCAGTTCCCCGTTGCACTCAAGTTCAATGGTTTAATTCACAAGCCTCAAGTGCCCGTGTCCTTGCTCCTGTCCTGGGAATCCTGCAAGCTGCCTTTGATTTCCATTTTCCATTTGCCGAGTAATTGATTTTTTACACACTCAAGGGGGAGGGATACCCCCGATTCGTGTCATTACCAGAGCACATTTCACACTCCAGCCCGACACTTGAAGTTGACTTGACCGCCCGGGCTGGAGGCTCAACAATTCCCAGCTGCCAGTCGCGTGCTATAAACTTTATTGATTTGGAAAAGAGGAGGGGTTTTAATGGGTGGTTGGTGGTGGGTCCAGCGCATCGTGTAAAT
This sequence comes from Drosophila takahashii, assembly GCF_030179915.1. Classification (NCBI taxonomy): domain Eukaryota; kingdom Metazoa; phylum Arthropoda; class Insecta; order Diptera; family Drosophilidae; genus Drosophila; species Drosophila takahashii. The sequence continues at coordinate 11,520,011 of NC_091680.1, forward strand.
ATATCCTTCCGCATTATGTTGCCGCTCATCCGGCAACAGTTTGGGCCGGCGCCTGCGGGTAGGCAATGCTGCTTCAACCCCCTAACCTCCCCCAGAAATATTCGGCAAATATACTAGCACTTCGATTGAGAGCACTCTTCGTAACTCCACTCCGGTTAAAACTCTCCTAGCTGAGCGCTGAATGCGGTAAAGTACCGGCGATAGAATGCTTTCCCTTGGGTGCGACGGCGGCGGCTCTCAGTTCCATTCGATTTGCCGAAGTTCGTCCTTTGCCGACGACTCGAAAGGCGCGCGCTAAAATATCCTGGAGAGCAGGGCAGAAACAGTAGTCAGCCAGCCGAGCAGCAGTCAGCAAGTCCTTTGCTCCCCCAAAAATAGCATCGCATAGTGTTTGTTTAGTGTAGTATACATTTGGGCGCGGCAGCAGCAAAAAGAAAACCGAAAAGGAGTCGCAGAGGAGGCTCTCTATAAGGATAAATCAAGAAATATACAACATTGTTGCGTCCGACATTTTGATACCAACGAAGAAGACCACCAAGCGAAACTAAAATATAAAATCAATCCAATCCAATCACCGAAAATCAAAAGCAATAGCGTTAAGCCAAGCGTCGTGTGTCTGTGTGTCTGGGAAAAAGGAGTGTGTGCGTGTGTTTAAAGCGGGATCGCCTTGAAAAATAGAGAGATCCGAGATCCTTGAGGAGCTAAAGCTGCATTGTGATTTCATTTTACCTGCAAACGCAACCAAACAAACGAAGATTGGTTCTTTTTTATATACAAAAAAAAACAAACACCGACTTTGTGACCAAGCCAACGCCAAATTTTTAAACGTTTTTTGAAAACTTTACACCAACAATCTACAAAAAAAATCAAATAAAATGGGTCTCTGCGCCTCCAAGGACAAGAAGGAGAAGGTGATCGAGGGCGAGGTGGCCAACGGCGAGCCCAATGGCACCGCCACGGCGGCTGGAGCTGGAGGAGATGGGTGTGTATCCCGGGGTTCCGGGTCTTTTAGTTTGGCCTACGACTCCTAGACAGGAGTTGTCTGTATATCCTGTATTTTCACGGGGTTCGGGGGATCCACTGACGTCATGTGTGTAAGTGCGTGAGCTCTCTGTCTGCAAAGCGCCCAAAAATAGTGCCATAAAAAAATTATTATTGCCCTGGTCCTGGTCCTGTGTGCTTTCGTGTTTTGTCCAGGACCTCGGCTGCGGCGCCATGTTGTTGTAGTGCGCATGTCCTGCGGGGAAAGGGGGGGAAAGGCAGAAGGCAATGGGTGTATAGTGTGCCGTCGATTTGCGTATTCAGCGGCAGCCGGCAAAAATTTATAGTCAGTCAGCCACCACCAAAAGCCACCACCACTGAAAGAAGAGGGGGTGATGGGTTATGGGTGGCTATGTGGCAGTCGCGTGCCAAAGGAAAGTCCCTGGTATGAGCACATGGCCATAACCCGAAACTAATTGCGGGGCAAACAGGCCGGAATTGAGGAAAACAGAAAACAGAAACGAGAAAACATGTTGCCGACTTTAGGGCGCCACAAAACGGAGGAGATAGCCATGAACTTAGCAATAAAACTTTGAACTGTACCCCCAGCCACGCCCTTTTACTAATGGTCAACCCCTCGCTCTCTCTTTTTGTTCCCTTTTGCAGCAAACAAGACACCATGGTTGACGCCGCTGTTCTCGCTAAACTGGAGGAGGGTTACGCCAAGTTGGCCGCCTCCGACTCGAAGTCGCTGTTGAAGAAGTACCTGACCAAGGAGGTCTTCGACAACCTGAAGAACAAGGTGACGCCCACCTTCAAGTCGACCCTGCTGGATGTGATCCAGTCCGGTTTGGAGAACCACGACTCCGGCGTGGGCATCTACGCCCCCGATGCCGAGTCGTACACAGTGTTCGCCGACCTGTTCGACCCCATCATCGAGGACTACCATGGTGGCTTCAAGAAGACCGACAAGCACCCGGCCTCCACTTTCGGCGATGTGTCCACCTTCGGCAACGTTGACCCCACCAACGAGTACGTGATCTCCACTCGCGTGCGTTGCGGTCGCTCCATGCAGGGCTACCCCTTCAACCCCTGCTTGACCGAGGCCCAGTACAAGGAGATGGAGGGCAAGGTCAGCAGCACCCTGTCCGGACTCGAGGGCGAGCTTAAGGGCAAGTTCTACCCCCTGACCGGCATGGAGAAGGCCGTCCAGCAGCAGCTGATCGACGATCACTTCCTGTTCAAGGAGGGCGATCGCTTCCTGCAGGCCGCCAACGCCTGCCGCTTCTGGCCCAGCGGCCGCGGCATCTACCACAACGATGCCAAGACCTTCCTGGTCTGGTGCAACGAGGAGGACCATCTCCGCATCATCTCCATGCAGCAGGGCGGTGATCTGGGCCAGATCTACAAGCGTCTGGTCACGGCCGTCAACGAGATCGAGAAGCGTGTGCCCTTCAGCCACGACGATCGTCTCGGCTTCCTGACCTTCTGCCCCACCAATTTGGGAACCACCATCCGTGCCTCCGTGCACATTAAGGTCCCCAAGCTGGCCTCCAACAAGGCCAAGCTGGAGGAGGTCGCCGCCAAGTACAACCTGCAGGTGCGCGGCACCCGCGGCGAGCACACCGAGGCCGAGGGCGGTGTCTACGACATCTCCAACAAGCGTCGCATGGGTCTCACCGAGTTCGAGGCCGTCAAGGAGATGTACGATGGCATCACCGAGCTGATCAAGCTCGAGAAGAGCCTGTAAATTGCCCGCCAACCGCCGAGCATCGTCCCCCCGTTTTGGTGAGGCATCCGAAGGAGCTGACATCTATCCACTGGAGGAACCATCATTTCGGGGCACACGCAACAATCAACAACAACACTTAGAAATCTTCGGCTCGTCCGCCTTGTCGCTTTTGGGCGGTTCGGGCTGCAACAAAAAAGTCTAGTTTGTAGCGATGGTCTGGAGCTACTGCTGTCCCAGCGACCCGGCGACCTTCGGCATTTTCGTATACTTTGAGGGTTGCGGTCGCAGGCAGCGATTTCCAACAGCCATCTTGCAACACCACCAACAACAACACCCACAGCAGCAGCAACAACGGATAACTATTTGAGAAAAAACATTTGCTTAATTACAACCAAACAATGTAAAACATTTTGACATCTGTGTCAAGCAAAAACAAAAAAAGGAACTTTAAATACTTTTATTTTAAGTCTTAAGTTTATAAAAGAATTAAAATTATTAAAAAATAATAAAAAAAAATAAAAACTCAGCGAAGGTATTGTCTTGAATGCATTAGGTAGATATAAAGGAGTCAAATTTAATCAAATGTCCCAATAAGTTTAGATAATATCCATAAAAAACCTGTTTAGGATGCCTCAAGTTAATGAATTTTTTCTTGATATTTGGTCTTTGAGCTTTATTTATTTTGAATCTGTAAAATTAGAATTTTAGCACTTAAATTTATAGTAGGTCCTTAAAATGACTTTCTGATTTTGTAGTTCCGGTTTTAGTCACAGCTTTAAGTTCATTCCAAATTGTTCAACTAATTTGATGACTTTGCCATACATTCGGCTTCTATGAGGCCCTTAATACCGTTGTGCATCTCCTTGATAATCTCGTATTCGGTGAGTCCCATCCGTCGCTGGTTGGATATATCGTGCACCCCGTCCTTGGCCTCCGAATGCTCGCCAGATGTGCCGCGTATCTGCAGACGGTACTTCTCGGCCAGCTTCTTCATCTCCTCCGGCTGGCACATGAGATTGGGCAGCCTTATGTGGACCGAGGCGCGAATTGAGGTGCCCAAGTTGGTGGGACAGAATGTCAGGTAGCCCAGGCGCTCATCTCGGTTGAACTGGAGCTGCTTGCCGAGCGCCTCCACGCCGCCGACCATGCGATCGTAGACCTTGCCCAGATCGCCACCCTTCTCCATCGAGATGATGCGTATGTGGTCCTCCTCGTTGCACCAGACCAGGAAGTTCTTGGCCTCGTTTAGGAAGATGCCACGTCCGGTGGGCCAAAATCGAGAGGCGCCAGCGGCTGCCAGAAACCGATCGCCTTCCTTGAAAAGAAAGTGATCCGCGATCAGCTTGTCTTGGACACATTTATCCATCCCAGTCAATGGCATATAGTTTCCCTTGTATTCACCGGTAAGGCTCGTCACTGCCCCACAGATCTTGCTCTCCAGTTCCTGGTAGTCCTGCTCCGTTAGGCAGGGATTGAAGGGGAATCCCTTGACGGCTCTTCCGCAGCGAACCCGAGTGGAAACGATGAAGTGGCCGTCGGGATCCAGGTTCTCAAAGTCCTTGCCCTTGCCGAACTTGGTCTCCGGCTGCTTGTCAGTCTTCTTGAAGCACTTGTGGTATTCCTCGATGACGGGATCGAAGAGATCGGCAAATACCTTATATGCCTCCGGATCGGGGGCATATAGACCCACGCCGGAGTCATGATTGCACAGACCCGAGCTGACGCAGTGCATCAGGGTGGAGTTAAATGAGGGCGTTGTCTGCGTCTTCAGCTTCTCGAAGATCTCCTTCGTCAGATGCTTCTTCAGCAGCGACTTGGACTTGGACTCGGAAAGCTTCTTGAAGCCCTCCTCCAGTTGGGCCAGCACCTCCTTGTCGACCTTACCGCCACTTTTGCTGGCATATCGCTGGCGATTGATAGCTAGCTGCGTACAGTGACCCAACAATCGGAGTTCAAGCCGGGTTTTAAAATTTAACAGCATTTTTGGAGTGTTCAAAATCGAATGAATGAAAGCCGGGTGACCCTAGGCTGAAATTGACATTTTACCAAAGGCCTGCAGTAAATGTACTAACGGAAATCATAAATATATCCTAAGTATACTACTAAAATATAGTCAGCAGGTAGAAGACTTTGATTTTACATGTATTTTAGAGTAGAATAGCACTGACCCAATCCATTATACATATATTTCCTAAATTAAAACAAAAATAAATACCTTTGTAAAATAAGTTCACTTACTATATCTTAAGTTACTGAAATATTTATTTAATATTTTAAGAGCACTGTAATATAGTTTCTTCTTTCCCAGTATAATTTTAACTTTACAACTTCGTTGCACAGTGTAATCGCTTGGCAAAGTTTTAAACCAACGTAAGATACATGAGTATGTGTGTAAAATGTATGTAAAAAGTGGGTCAATTGGTGTAGTGTAAGGTAAAGATAAAAACCAGTGTAAAATACATGTATATAAGCTGAGCTGAGTATAAGACTTATAATTATGATACGATTTTTAAAAACAAAAAATGCCGATGCCTTAAAAATAATTTACTTTAGAACTTTAATATTAATTAAAACGTTTACATAAAAATAAGCCAGGGTTTCAAATATTCTTTGCCCAAGAAAATATTTAAAAAAATAAGCAAATTAAATCATTTAAAAAATTGAAGTTTTTGTGCTTTTTATTGTCTTTAAGTTGACAGCCAAACTTTCCAATAATAAAAAAGGGTCCTGAATTTTAGTGCAGGGTTAAAGCCATACTTAAAATATTATAAAATAAAAAAGGTGTGTTAAATACAATAACTATTCACAACCCACCTCGACCTGTTCTCGTTCGCACAATTTAATTGAATATTTGCTGGCGTTTGGCTCGTAAAACAGAGAACGACAACATTTTTATAGCTTAAAGCTTAAATACCAAATCAAATATATTATAATTAGCAATAAAGAACAACAAAAGCGGCAACAACAACACGCTAACATGTGGCGCAAATAAAATTCAGATCCGAACGGCAACACCTTCTCAATAAAGCATCGTTATCCTCATTATCATTATCAACAGCTTTGACCGCAAACCGGATTCGGACATGGGTATGGGTATGGACCAACCTACACATAAAAATTCATTAAGTATATTAAAACAAGCGCAAATTAGAAATGCAATACGTGAGCGACTGAAATTTCCATTTTTATCTCATAATCTACGAATTTTGACGCTTTTTGCCACCGTTTTTTCGAAGAGAAGCCAGCCGCGAATCAGCAAAAATAAAGCTAGCATTTAAAAAACACTTCTGAAGCGCAGACGCCGACAAGTTTTTATTTTTATGTTTTTTGGCCCCCTTTGTTTTTGGTGAAAACGTGCAAATCCCATAATTTAATTGTTTCAACATTTGGGATGTAAATTTATGCGCCTGCAAATCCAATCGACGACGAGGAGAAACACAAAGCGCTAATACAAAACTAAGCCCAAATTAGTCAAAGAAGCGGCTTCGTGTGGCGGGTGAATTATTTCGCGCTGCCTCGGATAACATTATGCATAATCTATGCAAAGGTTTCTATGAATGGAACTTCGATCATTCGATGGGCCTTTGAACTATCCGCTTTCGGGGAGAGTGGGTCGTCATCGTCGTCTGGCTAGAAATTCTTCGGGGTCCATCTTCTGGGTGCACTTAAAAACTTAATTAAAAATATTAAACACGAAATGTTTGGCGCCACCGTTTAGGAAGCGCTCAAAAGTGGACCGCACACATCCACGGAGCGCCGAGTTATCAGCTCAATTATGCAAGCTGAAAGGCAGCCGCCGGCCCACAGACAGATTTGTCGCATTTGACACGATAATGCACACAAGGAGTGACCACACCAAAGTCTGTCCATCCCCGCCTCCTTCTCCATCCGACTCGACTCGAAATCGGCTTCTTGGCCAGCTCCCACTTCGTTTTGGCCTGGCCAATGGCCATAAAAGGTGCGATAAAACGAAAATTTCACAAGACGGCAGCAGCAGCAAATGCACTGAACAAAAAGTGTATTTTGTTTTAATAATAATTTTTAATTCCTAATTTATATATTAAGCTTGGAGTTTACAAAACTTATAACGAATGGAGAGACATTTTCTAAAAAATCATTGCATACTCCAAATATCGAATCATCTTATTTACTCTCTTTTCAGAGAGGTTAATGTTGATACTTGGAAATGGGGAATCCTTATGCTATTCTGTAAGACAGGGCAAATTTATAAAATAAGTTTTTATAAAATAGTCCAACTCAGTTCCTCCTAAGCAAGACTTAGTTCTAGTTCCGGGTATTTAAATTTAAGTTTTTACATTATTTATGGTGTTTTTCTTAAAGATTTTGTTACATTTGGATATATATAAAAAAAAGAATGTGACTTTGTTATTATTATACCATAATAATATTCTACAATTATTCACAAATTGTTTTTTTCTTTCTTTCTCGCATCTCTTCTTCAAATACTGCTAAAGAATTCGCGGAAAATTAATATTTCAACATAATATTTTAAAAAATCTAAGTGTTCATGAATAATTTCAGCTACTCAAGGTAAAAACTCTATACTTCGATTGACTGTAAACGGTATAAAATGGATCATACACTATTTGTGATTAATTTTCTGTAGTGTAGCCACCTCTGCGTCATCTCCTCACTTGGGGGATGGGGATGAAATCGCCGGGGAGTTGGGTCGGCAAAGACCAAACGGCCTGAAAGCCGTCAAATCGCTGCTCATAATGGACGCCTTATCTTTCAAGAATTGCTTTAACTACTACCGGAGTTGGATGTGTTTCAGATACGTGTGGCTGCTGTGGCTTGAGAATCGGCTGGTCACCATAATGGAGAGCATTAATTTGTCTTAGGCCCGCCAAAGCGGTCGCAAACAGCTTTTGGCCAAGGCACCAAAGCGATATCGCCAAACCTGTAAAAACGGAAACGCTGAAGGTAACCAGTAACCCCCTACGAATAGTTTTGCATTTGCCACAGATTCGATGTTTGATTTGTTTATTCTGTTCATTCCAAAGACACTTAAAACGAATTAACAAGGTATATGATTGCAGCTGGGTTCTTAAACGATCTTATAGGTAGAATACAGTAGCTTACAAAGTATATGCACACGTTTCTCACTAATCACAACAGAAGATGACTCCAATTTGGGTAGGTAATTTATGATAGAAGTAGTTTTCAGTAGGCCAGAATGGCTGAAATGCTGAAGCTATTTCTCTTGGTGGAGGTCGAAGGTCGTGGTGAGGTGGTGGGTGTGCTGGAGCCAACTGGTTGCGGACTAACTAGAGCTGGAGTTGGCACATAGGTGGCTGGGCTTGGCATTGGCAGAACCTGCGGAGGAACTGCACCAAAGTAGGCAGCCGCAAAGGGAGCTCCACTGGGTGCATAGCCCAAGGGATGGCGGAGATACGGCGACATTGGGTTGGAACTGAGATGTTGTGCTCCGTAGTAGGCCGGTGACACGCTGCCCGTTGAGTCCTGCTCAAAGTCCTGGCGTTGACGCTTCGCCTGCGGAGAGTCACAGCTGCTCACACTGGAGCCATCGTCCTCCGACTCCAGACTGGAGTTTCCGCTGCTGTTCATCTTCCTCTTGCAGCGCGACTGACCGGACTCACGGAAACCCTTGGCGAAGGGATTGTTGTCGATCTTCAGTTTGGTAATGCGATCGTTCTGCAAGAACAAAATTTAAAAGTTAATAAAGGATCATAGGTTTAAAATTAGAGATGTTTTATATCCTTTTTTGGTGTTTATCTCGATTTATATTACTATTATTGAGATTATCTTTATTTTTAAAATTTTAACCGGAAGTTTAAAATCTAACTTGTAATTATTTGCTTCTTAAAAGTGAAAAACGATCTGTATTTTCTCTGTCTGACAGAAATTTGATCTACGAGGCGTCAGTAAGTAGCCGTCGGCTGGGAGGTACTTGAAAAGTTCCCCTGCGATCCTAGTTAGGATCATCTCAAGTGTCTGACAAGGCGACAAATTTGGAAATGCTTCAATTAGCCGACGACCCCCGCGGAGCCTTTGTCCCGCCAGAGATCCTGAATGGAGAGGACTTGATGTTGTTTTTAACCCACCTGATAGGCCGTGACAGCTACGAACTCCGTCTCCGGGAAAACGAATGCCTGCTGCGGAGCCCAGGGAAGTTGGGTGAGCTCGCTGCTGCGGATGATGTGCAGGCGAGGCTGGTACTTATGCATGCTGGCCAAAACGATCTATAGGGAAAATAATAAGTAAGTAACATATTTAAGGGTTTCTAAGGGGACTTTCAAACTTACATGTCCGCTGCTGTCCAGCGTATTGTTGGTCAGTTTGACCTTGTTGAAGAGCAGGGCCTGCGACTGCCAATGGGCACCGGTGGCCGGACTATCCGGATGCAGATACATGCGCTGCGGGCTCTGGGGCTCGGCTCCTCCGGCCGGAACCCACTGGGATCCGGAGAACTTGTAGCGGCAGTCGCCGATGGGCACCATCTCGAGGAGCACGCAGTAGCTGGCCTCCTCCTCCAGGCCGCTGAGGGACACTCGCATCGAGGGGAACATGCGTCTGCAAGGAGGAAAAGAATAGCGGAGTTGATTAAGTGGCCTGCCACGAAATGCATATAAATCTTAGGGGGAAAAACAGGAGGCGTTGCCCGTTCATCTATTCTATTTTACTTTATTTTATTTCGCCCTTGATTTGTGGCTCAGACTAACAAGTGTGTAATTATGGACCCAAAAGCGGGCAGCGGGGAGTCCCTCTGCATCGCATCGATTTAAAAGGTAACGCAAACAGATCTTGCCAGTCCAAAACAATGTGCCACCGGCACATGATTAATTGTGCGGCAAATCGGTGGATCGGTTGGAGGATCGCTTGGCGGATCGAGGGGCAGAAGAGCGGGGCAATCTGGCGCCAAGCAATTAGACAAAATCTGGGAGTCGCCCTAACGGCTTCCAAGCGTCGAATGCATGTCTAATGAGCCGAGAAAGTGACTGCTGTAGCGGATTAAGCCACACGGAAAATAATGGATTTTTAAAGTCAAGTAAAAGGTTTAAAAAAATATGTTTATGAAAAAGGAAAAATATAAAAATGGTATAGAAAAATACCTAATATTTAAATAAAATATTTTTAATCTTTCAACTAATATTTTCAAAGCTTGTCAATTTTTTTCTGTGTATGCTTGCAACTTAAACTTCGAGTTCAGCTCATAATTATGTAAATTTGTCTCGGCTCGGCTCCCGCTCGGTAGTCGCTGTTCGATAGTTCCCCTATCTCGGATATTTTAGGGTCTGGGTCTGGGTCTTCTCTCCCTCCGGAGAGAAGGAGGAAAGGGCAAGGGCATTATTGTGGGCAAAGTGTGAAAAGCGCAGGTAGATCGACCAAACTCGATTGTCAACGCCGAAACGAAACGAAATGAAACCGAAAGAAGAAAGATCTTTATGATCGGTCCGGCGCCAGGGCGGCGTCTTCCTCTTGTCTTCTCCTCCGAACCGCCGGCTACACTGCACTTGTTGTCACTCCGCGCGAGAGCTCCTGCTGCGTTTTGAATTATGGCCAGGCGCCACATTAGGCCCGGGAAATGGGTATCGAAAGGTTCAGGGAATAGGGAATAGGGATAGGGAAAACTGGCAAATATTTACATAGGTCATAGTGCGATGCACTTGACTTTGGGAAAACTCAGCGCTATTTGCATAGGATAATGTGTTCGCGGGAAACTTACCGGCCGCTCTTTGTGATGATCATCTCGGTGCCGATTTTATGGAACTGCTGCCAAAGATCGTTGTTCTCCAATTTGGCCTCCACACCGGGCAAGGTGGGGCGACTGGGCAGCATCATCTGCGGCTGCTGGTGGGGCATGTTGAAAGGCAGCATCGAAGGGAAGGGATCTGGAAGAAGCGGTTTGGTTGGTTCATTAGTTTGGCATACGCTTTGGGTGGAGTTCCTTAAGGAGGTGGTACTCCTATTTGACTTTTATGGAATTTGACTATCCACTCTTATTAAATATCTAATATCCTAACCATTAAGTATTATTGAGAAACAATTTCAAAAGATCACAATTGCCAAGAAAAACATTATATTATTATTACAACTTTTTATCAGTTTAGAATTATAAACTCAATATTTGTATAATATCAATTAAGTGTAATAGTTTATAAAGATTTTAAACTGATCTCGTTTTTTATCTTTTCGAAAGAAAAGAAATTTTCTAATTTTAAAGGTAGAAAAAATTATATCATTTGCCGACGGCACTTGATCACCCATCCAAAAACCTTGATAGAAACCCACCTGGAATCCGCTGCATGATCTGCTGGCGGTATATCTCATGGGCCAGCTGCTGCTGCATCCGCATATCCATTAGCTCTTGCATGGAAAGCATTTCGAATCACTTGGTATGGTTATGTTACACACTCGGTAAAAACTGTCTTCTGATAGTATCTTTTCTAGTGGATATTCTTCACTTCACTCGCAGTTGCTCTCACTTTTCAACTGAAGATGCGCTCTGAGGTTCTTTCACGCTCGACGTTTCGCAACGAACTGATCTCGAGTAGCTCCGCTCAAGTGCTAACTCGCTGCGGACCGCAGCCAGTTTTTCCCGATCTGCGATCCCAAGCTACCTGCTATAGGAAAACCGGTTCTTCACTTGGTAATCGCCTGTGATTGGCTGGGTGAAGACGCCTACGCTGTAGGGGAACTAGTGTTATCCCGCTCTGACGGAGATCGGCTGCTAGGAGAGGGCGCCATTTTGTGAGCAGGGAGCGGGAAAAAGGAAAAACGAAAAGCGGAGCTGCGTACAGCCGAGTGGCGAAGTTAACGCTTAGCCCTGTTGATTTTCATCAGCCGCAGTGTTTTTCTGCGCCACTGCATTCCCTGTCTCCCTCTCGATCACTGTCAGTTAGGATATATATATATATATACGCTTGGATGTGGCTATGGCGTTGCTTGTAATTCAGAAGTGAGATTTTCCACAGCGCGCCTGTCTGCTGCCTTCAGCTGCCGTTGCCTTTTCTTCTCCTCTCTCGGTTTTTATACCCGTTACTCGTAGAGTAAAAGGGTATACTAGATTCGTGCAAAAGTATGTAACAGGTAGAAGGAAGCGTTTCCGACCCCATAAAGTATATATATTCTTGATCAGGATCACTAGCCAAGTCGATCTAGCCATGTCCGTCTGTCCGTCTGTCCGTCTGTCTGTCTGTCCGTCTGTCCGTATGAACGCTGAGATCTCGGAAACTATAGAAGCTAGAAGATTGGCATTTTGCATGCAGATTCTAGGAATTCCTACGCAGCGCAAGTTTGTTTCAAAATGGTGCCACGCCCCCTCTAACGCCCACCATCGCTTATATACGATTTTAAAAATTTTAATATTTTGGAAAAGTAAAAATGCAGTTTTATTGTGTTTATCAATACCTATCGAAATGTAGAAGAAATTTTTCAAATCGGACCATTCGTTAAAAAGTTATGCGTGATCAACGTTTTCTATCTCTATCTCCATCTCCCTCGCACTCCCTTTACCTGAGTAACGGGTATCTGATAGTCGGGGCATCCGACTATAACGTTCCCTCTTGTTTTGTGTGTGTTTCTTTATTCTTTTTTTTGGCGCTGTCGGAAAATGTCCATTGCCATTTCCATTGCAGCCGTCTTCCGTTTGGGCCTGTCCCTACTTCTCCTTCCCCCGTGTAATTAGCTGGGTTCCCTATCTTCGATTTTGCCCGGCGTTTCTTGGGTATTTATGTACTTTGCTGCAGACAGGTGAAACATAAATTTTGTTGGCTTTGTTAATTGCCCGTTTTGGAATTTCGATATGCCCTCGCTATTGATTTGGAATAAAAAGAAGGAAAACCAAAATGCATATGCCGAGTTTCGAGGGCCTGCCTTCGAGGGCCTATTGATTAGTGCTTGTCAGCATTGGGAAGTGCTGCTCGAAGTGCCTGTGGGTGGAGGTGGATTAAAGTGCACATTCCTCGTACCCACAGGAAGTATAATGATTGCCTTGAAATGAGCAATTGATCATGAGGAACGCATTTGAATGAATCACACTTTTACTTCATGCTAGTTTTTGTCTCCTGAATTTTCTTCAAATTCGGTAGATTCTTAGTGAATTTAATTTTATGTATGTTTCAAGTCAAATTGATTTAAAAATTGATAAAATGTAATTCCTATTTGTTTAATTTTGAATAATGCGTAACATTTAGTTATAGATTAACTAGTTAATTCTAATTGATATATACCAAATTACAAATGTAACTGAAAGTTAATGTAAATCTACCATTCTACCATTTTCTTTTTTATTAGTTTATAAAATGCTTTACATTTAGTTATATATGTATACCAAATTCCAAATGTAATTGAAAGCTAATGTAAATAGAGTGGTAATAAATTTTCAGTTTGATTAGTTTAGTTGATTTAAAAATCCATAAATAGATATTTATAATTGTTTAAGAAATACAGCGTACCAAATTACAACTTCTTATTGCTTATGACCAAAATGGTCATTTAGTTTTGGTAAATATATTTTTAGGATTTTCTTAGACTTCGACGATCATGTAAACGTTTTTTTTTTCGTATTTATTAAAATAATATTCCATCTTTACAGACCAAAGTATACTTAGTGTTTATACAGTCTTCTTTCGAGACTGAAAACAAGAGGGAACGTTATAGTCGGATGCCCCGACTATCAGATACCCGTTACTCAGGTAAAGGGAGTGCGAGGGAGATGGAGATAGAGATAGAAAACGTTGATCACGCATAACTTTTTAACGAATGGTCCGATTTGAAAAATTTCTTCTACATTTCGATAGGTATTGATAAACACAATAAAACTGCATTTTTACTTTTCCAAAATATTAAAATTTTTAAAATCGTATATAAGCGATGGTGGGCGTTAGAGGGGGCGTGGCACCATTTTGAAACAAACTTGCGCTGCGTAGGAATTCCTAGAATCTGCATGCAAAATGCCAATCTTCTAGCTTCTATAGTTTCCGAGATCTCAGCGTTCATACGGACAGACGGACAGACAGACAGACGGACAGACGGACAGACGGACATGGCTAGATCGACTTGGCTAGTGATCCTGATCAAGAATATATATACTTTATGGGGTCGGAAACGCTTCCTTCTACCTGTTACATACTTTTGCACGAATCTAGTATACCCTTTTACTCTACGAGTAACGGGTATAACTACGTTATTTCTTTCTAATGCAATTGATCTTGAACCTGATTTGAGTCTCAAGTGCACTGCAATTTGCAACAGACCTGATCTGGCACATTAAAATGGCAATTCAACGACAGACATGCGTTTGTCCCTTGACTCGTCGCCAGCAAATAATTTCAGGCTTGAATTGGCAGTCAGTCGACTAGAAAGAAAGTCAGTGTCGAAGAAACTCCATTAAATTAGCATTTCGCTGTCGCTTGGCACGCTCTTCCGAATAATGTCCATTCCCATGTCACAAGTCTCATTTCCATTTCCATTCCGTCTCCGGATCCGGACGAGACGGCATATCTCCGGTGCTTAGTCTTAGCCATCTGATGATGATGACTTCTCGCTGCGAGCGGCGCCAGAGAATCGTAAAAATATTTTTATACAAATATCGGCGCAGTTAGAACAAAAGATTTGATTTGGAAACGTAACGCTTCACGCCTTCAGAGAGGCCGACAAAGGGATGTCACACAAAAGACGGTAGTCGCAGCTGTAGGATGCAAGTAGATCTTCGTTTCAGATATATATTATTATGGGACATGGCAGTGACCCTCGGATAACTCAGGTGTAATTGCGTCATGCTGGTGTAATGAAAACTAGATCGAGACTGAGACACATAAGTTGACGCGACATCGGCACAGCCCACAAAAGTGACCAGGATTCCCAGGACAGGTCGTTTTGCGGTGTGTCCTCCGCTGGGTGTGAAGTGTCCCGTGGGCGGCGGCATCCTTAGTTGCCTGAGATGTACCTGAACCCGTCTGTCGTCTGTCGCCTGTCGCCAATTGAAGTAATAATTTTCTATTGTCCCTCGTCGCGCCTTCCATAAAGTACAAGGACTTCGGAGCCCAGAGACGCGACAAGTGGCCGAGTTGGTCTCTTCGGCTCGCTCAAGTAGCTCTTGGCGCCAGACGATCTCCGTCCAGAGGATATCTTTGTGAGTCCGCTATCTGCCGCCTCGGATCTGCAGATGCTGAACGGTAGCGGTCAAGCTGCCAGAGGTTGACAACGACATATGTACGTTCGTGCTGGATAAGATTGGACCAGAGCAGATTACCACCTTCAGAGGAGGAGAGGGATTGGGTTTTTAGGTTTGGGTCTTTGGGCATACGGGTGGACGGAAGCTCTCGAGCGACCCACACAACCTGCGGCAATTAACATATAACCCGCCGATCAAAATGACCAGCCATATTCATATATTAAAAGACCATCAGCTTATAAATGCCCATAATCATTGGGACAGGTTACATTTCCCAGTTCGACAGATCAATAAATCATGAACAACCCTAATTAACCAGCTCGCAGCCATGGAAACCCGTGTGTCACCTGCCTGGAAGATCGGGAGATTGGAGAGCTGCCAAAACTACAAGTTACACATAATTTACCCGAGACAAAGGCAAATGTCATAAAATAATATAAATGATATAAACGACACTGTCTGCGCCTAATAATCAAGCCAGGGCGTGGCCTCGAGACCCATCTCCAATCCAATCCCATACGATCCCGAGTTTAAATCCTGGGAAAACGGTATGGGCATAAAGATGCAAACTACACGATAAAGTTAGCTGGTTAGGCGCCTGCAACTAAATGCTAAACGAGTTAACCCGCTGATAGAGATCTTCTCTTCTGAGTTTTCTGTGTTTTTTTCGGTACAAACTAAGCCGAGGCTCAAGGTGCGTCGAAGGCATCATTAAGGCAGCGAGGCTGAGGTAACTCCGGGACTCCAGACCACAAGCAACGATGATTTAATTTTCCAACACGCTTTCTACCACGCCAGCATATAGCATATAGCAAACAGCATCTTTGAATCTGGGGTTTTGGTTTTTAGTTTTTCTGTATTTCTGGGATGATCGATGGCCTGTCGCTGAGATGATCACTTTCTGTGGCTGCCTAGCGGCTACTAGTTGAGATACTTAACGACGACCCGAGAGGGCGCCATCGGGTCTTATAATTTGTTAAGATGTTTGGGCGATCGATCGATGGTTGGATGGATCGATGGATTGATTGGCCTTTCTCTGCATAATATTTATGTATATTTCTCACGGCGAGAGTGGCGACCGATGGGGGCGACCGAAAGGCTTTTCGGGGGCTACCGATCATCTGGAGTAGAGAGACGCCATCATCGCCTTATCAGCGACTCGGCATCTGGGTACCTTAAATGGCTACTTAAGATACAGATTCCCGCCGGAGGTATGGGTATCGGATCTACCATATCGATTACCAGTCAGCCCGAGTTGCCGTGGGCAATTGACCTGAACTCAACAGAAGTCGAATGGTGTGTAATCGATACGATCGGCAATCGCCGTTGATCTTTTGCCAGGCAGAAATTTAGCGACTGTGTCGGCATTTGCAGCCTGTGATCAACTGATCGCTAAGCTATGATCTATGATTGCCCCGGGGCCGCCTGCCATTTGCCATTTTCTATTTACTATTGCCAAATCCCCTGCTGCACCCTCCTCATAAATATACTGATATCCATCCACCCATTTCCAACCAACTCATCTCGCATGCCGCTCACAGCTCACTCGCACTAATTAAAATAAATTCTGTCAGAAATTCTCGTTTAATTTTTTCGCGCACCTTGCTTTTTTCCTTTTTTTATTTTCTGCTTTTTGGCCAGACCCATGGAGACCGCAGAACCATCGAACTGGCCAAAGTTGAAGCGAGAAAACAAGCAATAAATACGTCAGCCAATACGTCAAAGGCATTCCGTCTGTCTGTCTTTCTGGCTGACAGACTGACTGCGCTTGCAACTTAAAATGCACATTATTAATTAGTTGTTATAATTGCATTTAAAAATCCATTAATATTTATAGAATTCATAATAAATAATGAGGCTTGGTCTGAAGTCCGAACTGGAGCTCTGGAGCTCCCGAGACGGCGACATCGACGCCTCCAAATGCCAAAACGGTCTTATTCTTGCCCCAAGTTTGGCAATTTATGCGGCCAGCTTCGTGATGTGTGTGGCATATTTGAAGCTCCGTCACAAGTTTCCTTTGACAAATTCTCCAAGAATGTGTCCGCAACATTTTAGGGGATTTCAGCGGGCATATCAGCAAGGATATAAAGTTTGCCTACTTCATTCCTTTAAATTATTAAATTCAATATATTACATAAAATATTTGTAACTAAAACGATATACCTACTAAGCATATAAAAACTTGGCTAAATTAAAATCTTGGACATAAAACATTCTTTAAAACATCTTAAAGTTATTCACTCCTCAGAATTATTGTAGTAAAAAACCATTTTAATCTGAAATGACCTTCATATTTAATTTATTCATATTAATTTATATCTATTTTATTTAAAATTAAAATAAAATGTTAATAACTAAAATAAAAATCCATAAATTAAGAACCTATCAATATATAATCTTCTTAATTTTACAATTTTCAAAAACACTTCTTAGAGAGCAGGTGCTCTATGAAATTGGCATATCGACAACCTAATGAGGTTTGTCACGGCATAGATAGTGTTCTCTAAAACTAGAGATAGCCACATTCGATTTATGGTTCTATAATTACTTATCTTCGGTCCTATCTGCTTGAGTCCGCTCACACCTGATATTGATATCCTGCCGTAAATCTGTAGCGCACTCCATGGCCCCAGATACCTTTCGCTCCTCCTCATCCTCCAAACGAACCCATGTACTTTTCTGGTCCAGCGGGCCTTCATAAATATTTATATCTCGTCATTGAGTCCAATTTTTTATAACGCATATTAAATTGTAAATTAAAAACAAATTTTTGTTGACTTTTCTACACTCGTGTGTGCCAGTCGTGTGTTTTATTGCAGTGATATATGTGCGTTTGTATCCCGATCTCGAAAATCGAGAACCCCAGTCCGAACCCATAATTAAATTTTAACATTTCCACCTTTTTATGCTCGGCTCTGTCCAATGTTTCAGAGATCCAGAGATGCAGCGGCCCAGAGATGAGTTTCTCAGGCCGTTCGACCCACGCTGTTCAGTTCCAACGGCGATCGGTGGAAAAAGGGTGAAATATATCACTGGCGCCAGGGCACCGCCCGCTGGGTCCCAATGTGGTAAATTTTTTATTGCAGCCGTTTAGGCGAGCCTTTGACGGCCAAGGACATCAATCAAAAATTGTGAGATTCGGTGATGGCGCGATCGCGGGTTCGTGCTTGGGTTTTGAGTTTTGGGAACTTTACGACCGAGTTGGGGAGTTGGGGGCTTCGAAGTTCGAACAGAGTGAGAGGCTGGATTTGAATGCCCCGGCGAAGCGTTAATATGATAATACGCACCTCTGTCTCTAGTTTTTGGTCTCTGGGGAACCTGCTGCATCTTTCTCTTTTATGGAATAAGCAATTAAAATTGAATTTGAGGCAGCAGCATGCTGGCACTTTAATGGCCGTCATTTAATTGGATTTCAATGTTTCTCCAGATCGTCGTGCGGTGGGTCTCGGATCTCGAATCTCGAATCACAGATCCCAGTTCCCAGATTCGCTTGACGGGCCAAACGTCTGCGATAGTAAACATTAATTAATTTAAACATTTATATTGGGAGTTTATTAACCTGGGCGACTGGGTTAAGGCGTGGGCCTCGGGCTAGATAAGCGGCATGTTTACGACCCGGAGTCTGATTGAGTTATGAATGCTGCGGAGATGACAGCCGAGCACTTTGGGGATCGCATTTCCCAGACAGATGGAATGGCTCGTTGCATCTGCAAATGTCAGGTTATTTTGTCAATTTACATGACTACCGAACACCCACAAAAAAAGTTCCTATAACAGAAGTGTAATCCTAGCCAGGCTTACCCGTTGAAGTCCCCACATTAGTCAGGCCTTTAACTAGACAAATCCATTTGTAACCTAACCAGATGAGAATCACTCCGTTACACCCATCCACGCCCATCCGAGATTCCAGAGGAGAAAGAGAACCCTTCACTTAGAGGCGAGCAGACAGGCACGCACAGTTGGTCAATTTTCAGTTTCAGTTTTGGAAAAGGGACGACGACTGGCGACTGACGCGACGTCTTCAGCCACGCCCCTGTCTCCCGATCTGCCGATCTGCCGATCGAGGAAAGTGACTCACCCCACTATCTTTAGCTGTCCGTTGCGACCTACAAACTTCGGAGATCCCACAAGTCGACTTTAATATGTGAATGCGCTGATTGCCTCCGCTTTTTAATAAAATGATAACTTTTAGACCAGACAAATATTTCATTTCCTTTTCGACGCTGGCGACGCCGAAGACGACGGCGACCGGAGGCAGACCCAAAACCAAAAAAAACCGAGAAAACAGAGTCCAGAACCCGAAAGTCATCATCGAATCGGGGGGCAGGGCACCTCGGTGCTGACGATCATCGCTCTGCAGCACAAATTGGAGACTGGCCCGAACGTATTTGCACCTCCGAATTCCGTGTGGGCAATCCGGACGAGAACCAGGCTGCACTTGGAAAAATATTCAGCAGTTGATCAGCAAAAATAAAGAATACCTATATTAAAGTTAATTTAATTTAATCACAAAAATTTCCAAAATAACAAATTAAAAACAAACAGGACTAGCTGCCACGCCAATTTTAAATCAGGGATAGTTTAGATTGATATTAAACTGATATTACCTCCAAAAATGTTAATTTAATTTTGTGTTTATCTGCAATAAAATAAATCGATTTTTGCTGTGATTAAATCAATGCACTCGGAAACTAATAAAAATAATTCTAACCAATAACTACATATTTCATTTTTGATTTGTGAACATTTTTATGAAATTGTTTTTATTATAAATCTGGCAGTTACCATATTAAACTGCTAACCATAAGAGAATAAATAGATTTATATCAGTCTAATATACAGTCTGTTCTTATCTTTTAAAATCTCTCATATTATTAGAATGTAACCTGGTTTAAACATTGGAATGAAAGGTATTTATTTACATGAAATATTTTACATAATATTTCCCTGAGTGTAGACGGCGCTAGCGCCAGTCGGCTGCCAGTTGGTGAAGGGCCAGATCCTCTACATCCCCACTCCTCTCCTCACATGCCTTCACCTCGACCCGGCTAACAAGCTGGTTCTGCCCCAAGTTCGGAGTTCGTGCGTCTTTCTTGTGTGTGTGGCATGGTGTGGACGGGCGGTGGCAAGATCGTTTAGCAGCACAACGGCGCACTTCATTGCCCCAAGACCCTTCCCCTGTCCCCACCCCTTTTGCCCCTCCCTCCTGGCCCTGGCATTCCAGCCAAATTTGCTCGCAACATGTAGAAATTGCTGCCCATTTGTTCGTGCCCTCTCGCTGCAGTTCGGGCCAGGTCCAGATTATATGGCCGCGGCCTGGCGCCAGCTTTTGGGCTGCCCAAATGCGGCATTTAATGAAATCTTGCGGTGCAGCTTGTTTTGGCCGCACAGTGGTTTTGGCAGCCCCTCGGGGTTCCGTTGCCGACTGGATCTCCTCATAATCTGGCCTGTGTTATTTCACTTGTAGGGGATCTTGGGGCCTAAGTGGGCTAATACTAACTTTTGGGGGAAGTTTGCTGGTGGCCTGATAATTTAGCCGAGTTGAGGAAGTCATTAAGCTATGATTTGAATAAGGTAGCGAGGTGACTTTATGGTTATGCCAAATAGATATCACTTTTTCAAGGTTTATTGTATTATATAAAAGATGGATTTTCTAAGAAAAATAATTTAAATAAATATTTAAGACCTTAAGAATTATAATTTATTAACAGCAGTATTAGTATTGTGATGTGTATCCCAAGTTCCCAAAGTGGATAAACCATTTTTAAGAAAATATAATAGATCAAATGGATTAGGAATATATAAAAAAAGTAATTAAGACAAATGTTGAATATAAAAGTTTTTTTAGAAGTAATCCCAATTTTAATCGTAATATTAGATCTAGAAAACCAAATTGCTTACCTATAGCTCACAGCCAATTCGTTATGGCCCGAACCAAACTCCAGAGAGATGGAATCTCCTCTGCTGTTGGCGTTAACGAGACTTTTGACAGGTTGATTCATGCTCACGTCTTTGACTTGGCTTATTTGACCCAAAGTAGGGGCTGGCTGACTGGACCCACCAAACAGTCTTAGCCCCAGATCCCCAGATCCGGCATCAACATCAACTTCAGCCGTTCGAAGCTGTCCGAAGCGACCGCCCGTCCATTTGTTTGTTTTCCTTATGCTTTCGGGGAGTTGACCAAGAAACAGCACAACGAAAAAACATTTTTATTAATGACCACAAGGGCCACGCAATTGCAATGGGCGCCAAAAGGGCCACTTGGCTGGGAAGTTGAAATGGAAGGGGATCGGATGGGCGGAGAACAGTGTTGGGAACTATTTATTACGAAAAGAAGCTAAATCGAAAAAAAAAGACTGGGAGTAGTGTGTTGGACTCTTATAAAATATCTAAAATACCCTTTTGGGTAAGGATTTCAGTATTGAGAAAATAATATATATGTAAAACTTGCTCTACTTCACCTTTTCTTCGGTAATCAATAAATCAACTGAAATTTTAAAAATCTATTTTAGATTATTACTGAAAGTAACACAACTTTCGCATTAAACTTTTAAATTGTTAATGAAGTTCTAAAAACATAAGTTACGAAAAAAATAAAACTAATAATTAGAAAACGAAACGCAAGAAGGCGTTTTTAATCACAGCGTTTTATTATAAAGATTCTAAAAATTGTAAATTCTTGAAAAAAATATGGAAATTTATAAAATATTCAATTGTTTAAGATATTTATAAAATTTATATTTGTCAAAATGGTAGCTAGATTGTAGCCAAAACGGCAGCCCCATTGGGAGACTTCATTGGGAGTTTACTTGCACTGGGGGGCAGAGCCCAGCGCCAGTTTTGAGTATGTGTTGAAATGTGGTAATTTGTCTCGCTTAGAGACGAGTGTGCCCGTGTGCCCGTGGTAGTGGTGCCCACACTGTGGTGGCATCGTTTCATTAATAAAACATTTGTTCGCCCGAAGCTCAACCCCGCTGACGGATGGATGCAGTTGCTCCGGCCTCGCTCGGTTCTAAGCTCGGTTTTCCATAATTCATAAATGCCAATGCCAACTGTTAACTCAACTACTGGTATTGAGTTTTTGTCAATAGTCCGGGATTAGAGAAACAGCAGCCAGCAGCCAGCATCTCTGGAGCTTTTCCAGCTCCATCTGCTCCAGCCACCTCCTCCTCCTCTTTTTCTACCCCACCCGTATTGTAGCCGGGCAAACAATAAATTTCACAGGTTAACGCGATCGCATAATGAGCCACGACGTCGTCCGAGTTGCAAACAAGCAAACAGCAGCGGGAGCAACGGATTCAACACTTTTTTACCCCATCCCGTGATCCGGTCTTGGTCTTGGCCCGCCGACTGTTTGCCTAGCCGTCCCAGTCGATGGGTCCGGGCGGTCGGTTTTTTTCAGGGAACTGCCAGCGATTCAATAGAATTAATTTACGCCTCACGTTGCAGGCACTTGCAACCTGCAACTTTTGTGCTTTGTGCAGTAGCTGCCGTTGGAGAGCCCCGAGTTCGAGCACCAGTTCGCCCCACCTCCCTGGCAGCACGGGGAGAAATATCACCTTAACTTAAAATATAAATCTTTTTTTACCAACTAAACAAAAACACTTAACGGCCGAAGAACCAACTTAGAAACATGTTCTTGTAAAAAGGCATTTTAACCCTATATTTGGATCACAAAAAGTTAAAAAAAAATATTATAAATGGAAAATTTTGTAAAAATGTTGTTAAAATTATTTCAAAGCTTCAGAAGACTGAATAATTTAAAAGATTACGAAAATTTAGAGGTTTTCGTTATAATTTAAACATTTTAAATTTCAATGTCATTTAAAGTAAGTTTGTAAAAGCATTTCAGAAGTTTTACCCTTTTATTATTAATTCGTGATTTCGCTTTATAGATAATCTCCTGTAATAAATCGAACAGAAAAGCTCATTATTTTCTTGTTTCCAAGGCGATTTCAAGCCGATGTGTGAAAACTGAGATGACAATATCCACCTCAATACCATTTTTCCGTGTGTAACTACTACTGGTAGCTATTTATAAAAGTTATCAATATGATTGTAAGCAGTTGGAAAATATTTGTGTCCCAAGGTGTTAGAATGCATTTGCATAAACACTTGAAGCGTTGTCAGGCCTCTTTTAGAGCCAGAAGCGAATCGAATGATAGAGCTTCCATCACTTGGCTTGGCTATGCCCTGAAAATTCAATTACCTTTCATCTCCAGCTACCGTGCTGAGCAAAACAAAGAGAAATTACAGGAAAAATATAGAGGGTATACCAAGTAGACAATAGTGGCAGAGGTAAATCCCATTACACAGCAGTAGCTCCACGCCTGAAAAGAGCAGGGCCGTAGATGTTACCACTTCACACTGGGCCATTGAAGAAGTGCGTCGAAGGACCCCTGACATTGCCACCAGGTTCCAACACCAGCACTCCTCCTCTTTCGATGAGGGGATCAAAATCAAGAAATTCCCCAGCGGCGGCAGCCCTTGAAAGAGCCTACCAATTTGGCTTAAAATCACGGTACACTGATCAAAGGCAGCTGCGACTAGATGACGAGATGTCTGGCGAAAGTGCAGTGACGTGTGGATCGGTATAGGTCTCTACGGATCTCTACCGAACCAGAGATCAGAGGTCGGGGCCTCTGATGATAAGCTGCTGCCATTGATCTCACCTCCGAGCCTCCGCACCATCGTACCTGTGATCCATTTTACAAGCCAACATCGCTCCAGATATTCGACTGGCTTGTCAATTGGGCGGACAACGATATTGTTATGCTTATTACACCGACGCAGCTACCGAAAGTAGAAACTCCCTCCCCTTTCCCTTCCTCGGGTGTAGGAGTTCTGAGCTGAGAGTTCGGAGTGCGGACTTCTGACGACCGACCGACTGGGATTATCTCCTTATCAGCCCTAATCTCAAGTAGTTAATAAAGTGCGATGCTTTGTACTTTAACCGCGTCCATTGTTGGCCAGAAGACACCGCCGAGAGGAGGAGGCTGCCCGGATCCGTTGAGTGTGCGCCGATGCAGATAATCGTTTGTGGTATATGCCGAAAGATGCGAGTACTCGGAGATATGTGGAGTACTGCCCAAAGAACTGGACCGGGCATGATTATCATAAGGGTAAAAAGTGGTCTCTGGCCTGGGAAAATATTAGCTGGACATTGGAATGTAATTGATACAGCCGGGAGGAAAGCTTAGCTGAGGGAAAATATGGTTTTAGAATCTAAGAATCTCAAGAAAATGTATATATTTCAATTAATTTTATTACGAACTCAACGCTGTATGATACTCTATATTTGGCCACTTAATTATTTTTTTAACAAAGTTTTAAGTTTTTTATACCCTTGCAGAGGGTATATATATTTGACACAGGTGAAAGGATGACTGTTTTGTCCAGCTGATGACATCAACAAACGATCCATATCAATTTCGAAAATATTACAAGAAATATAGATTTGTTTCGTAAATTGTTGCTCTTTCTTACATCACATTAAAAAAAAAATCATCCATAATGCAAATTTATAGATTTAAGCGCTAATTTTTTGGAATTTTATTACGAACTCAACGCGGTATGACATTCCATGTTTGGACAATTGGTTGTAATGATTTAGGCAAAATACTGTTTTGAGGAGAAACTAGGATAAACATTTAAATATTAAATACATATTTAACCACATTTCAGAAGTGAAACTGAAACTGGCATTATTTATAATTTATACTACTGTCCTGTTAAATTGTTTAACGCAAACGAAAAACCCAAGGAATCTCGCTGTAATCCCAATGTTTGCTTACACTACGTTGAGACAATTTTTTCCTAACCGAAATTGTTATTTTTTCTCTTGTTTATGCTACATTTAAGGATACCATCTCTGGCCAATTTAGGGAACGCGCATCCTTCGCCCGAGATCCCCAGATAACACCGGCTATATCAACACTCTGATCCAGCTGCAGGATAGATGCCACTTAGGCCAAACAAGGGCTCCCCCAGCCGAAATCGAAATCCAAACAGATATTGTCAAACAGATGACAACAGTCCGTCAATTGTCCCCAGCTTTTGATGGGAACTATGCGAACAAGGAGCGATATACTGTCAACAATGGCAAAACGATGTTATCCTTTAACCAAGCCTCTTGTGGCAAACCCAAATCCCATTTGGCACAAACAATTTAGGCGAAAATTGTTTAAGCAGTAGTAAAAATAAACCACAAGACGTACGCATATGTCCCCAGGTCCCACAAAACCCATCGCAGCAAGAATGGAAAATCCTTTGAGCAAATCTTTGTGACAAACAAAAGTGCATACATATCGTTAGGGAAATGAAAACAAACCGAAGGAAAAATGCGATCTCCGGGGCTGCGACAAACTGTAAAAACAAATTGCGCTTTGTTTCAATTATACAAGGATTACATGGGAACGGAAAATGGATGAGTCGCCGAAGAGGATCTCCTCGGAGATCCAGATCCAGAGACAGATCTCAAGTGGTCCTAGGGTCGGCGGCGTCTGTCTGTACAATTTGCACTTGATTTTAAGTAGGTGATTTCTATTATGCGAGACATTAGCTGTCATACAAACGCCCTATTCAAGCCCAAGGGCCTGGGGCTCTCGATCCCAGTCGAGCACTTGATTAGCATATGAGCACCCACGCATGGTGGCCATAAAATCTCAAGTACCCTGGCCATTGTCTCCGTAACGCCGGTGCCTCGGCCTCAGCCTCCTCTACACGGAGATATCCAGGTAGGATGGGCAATAAAACCGCAGGTCCTGCAGCTTTGCGCCGGATTTTCCAGCTACGCTCGTCAATGGCCGGGATGCGGGGAAATTCGCTGGAATTTCCTAGCCAGCGGCCAGTTGATGTGCCATAAAATTATGGCGGCTCATAAAATTCATTAATCGCTGCTAAATGCGCGTCATTAGTCAACACGCGGCGGCTCGGGTGGCTCTACTTCAGCGCTATTCTACTTCTATTCCCGATTCTAACCGACTTTTCCTGGAAACACACCGCAGGCCGCGGCAACGTGTCAGTTCGGAGGACGAGGATGAGGACTAACGAGTTGGATTGCCGGTAGGGAGGCGGGCCAAAGACCAGGAATCGTGGCATCTCTCGAATGCGGCGACAGCGCGTCGCGTGAAAATGGTGATTAATGCCTTTAGTGCGTGGATTTAATATGGAACACGATCCAGCTAATCAGCTGCCCCAGGTAGCAGCGCTCAGAATGGAAACTCTACGTGGAAAGCCCCGCAACAAGTGCGATTGATAAAGGTGGGTGATGTTGAGGGTGGATTGCTGTAGGGCAGGAGATGGCCTAATGAACTTAAAAAAGTATATTTGAAATAGAGATATGACAATAAATAACCCAAGTCAATTCATTATTATTATATTTAAATCTATCGAAACTAAAATTAAAGCCTTGCTCAGTTTTAAAATAGAATACAAGAAAACGAACATGTAGACCAACATTAATACTAACAGTAAAAAAACTAATAAACATAATAATTT
The DNA here is from genome assembly GCF_030179915.1 of Drosophila takahashii. Taxonomy (NCBI): domain Eukaryota; kingdom Metazoa; phylum Arthropoda; class Insecta; order Diptera; family Drosophilidae; genus Drosophila; species Drosophila takahashii. The sequence continues at coordinate 11,546,383 of NC_091680.1, forward strand.
AATGCAATAAAAAAAGTGTTTATGATTTTAAGGTATTCCAAACTTGTTAGTTAAACTTATTTGTTTATCCGTCATTTATAAGTACCTAGATTTGTTAAAAAGAATCCAACATAAATACGTTTTAGATAATACACAATCTTTAAGCAAAAACAAACAAAACTTATCGTATTTAATAAACAAGTATTTAAATTTCGTAGAAATTAGTTTAAGATTGCACTTAATTTCATTATTAGATAGCCTTATTAGAAGAGAATTTTCAGCTTTTCCAAGACAACCTGTTAATTTCATTTTAATAACTTAATAAATCCAAGAACTTTCTGAGAAAATGATTATAATGACAGTCGGAGGCGACGGAGATCTAACCAGAGAGACGCGATTCCGGTCTACGGGGCTACGCTTAAGACAGGCCACAGAAGGCAAACAAAAACCTCGGGAGGAGGAGGTGGATGAGATGGAGGAGAAGTTGGCGGAGAGAAGAGGCCTACAGCACCGACAACTCAAAAAATGTGTCTACTTCATTCATAAGATTTTTTAGTGGCGCCTGGCGCCAACATTTTTCACTTGCGTGCAGCAATCGTCGCTTGGGATTGAATGTGTTTTGTGGTTGCTACACGGAAAAGATTAAGTAATAAACTCTAAAAAAAAAACTAGTAAAAAATAAATATTTTTTCTTCGCCGAAATAGTTTGAAAACCACTTACAGTTTATATTATAAATATATTTTATAAACATTTCAAAGTTAAGAACCCCTTATCAGTATTGTTACATTTTTAATTCAATTTGAACCTCACTTATTTTTGTTCTGTGTACTTTAAAAATTATACTTATTTGTACGGTTGTTTGGCTTCAGCTCGAAGCACTTGACTTGCAGTGCCAACATTTTCATTAAGTGAAATGCCCGCCCGAGATTATTGTTCCGTTCGAGTGCATCTGCTTGATTTAGCGTATCGCTCATAATTTGTTTTTATGGTTTTGCATTTAGATTTTTGGGCCTTTGGGCACGCGGCTGATAACTCTCCCATGACGCGGCAGCTGCCTCCTATTTTCGCTTATCAAGTTTTCAGTTTTGATGGGATGGGTTCGAAATGGAAAGTGGTAGCTGGTGGCCCAGCTGTGTGGATTGGATTATTTCCGAGTGGTTCGAGAGCGCGTGCTACTTACTATATAGCCAACTCTCACACCCGCCCATTGTCAAGCTGACAGTGGAATTCCTATAGATATAGATAGATGGCCCACACGATCGGGAAACGTTTCCATTGCGGGCATGTTAATTTTAGTACAAATTCGGTTTGAAAATAGCTGTGGCCAAAATGCCCACGCAAATATTTTCGATGGATGCGACTTCGCCAAGTCATCGTGGCTATTAACAGATCGAGTGAGCACGAGCACGAGCATGAGTCGGAATTTGTGGGTCCCGAGATCGAGATCCGTGGACTTGTAGACCCGCTTTTGTGGGTCGTCGAGTCGCCAAAGCAACCAAAGCAGAAAAGCAGCCAAAGCCGCCAAAGTCGCCGTTCGACTATTGACAATTTCAATTTGGGATCATCCAGTCAGCTCGTCTGCGGCTGCTGTTAAATATTTTGTTATTTTCATATGTAAATCTTGTTTAACGACTCTGTATGAATTCGTGTGTAGTATGGGTATATTTATTGTGCCGTTGATTGAATATGCAAATGCATTTTCACACGTTGGACCGCAGTCCCGCTTGGAGCCCGCTCCACTCCATCGTCCGCCAGTCAGCAGACAAAGGTAGAAAAACACAAACACTGGGTCTTCTTATTTTTCAGCCCCCAGAAGGGATCGCAGATCTCCCGAAGAGTTCGCTGGAAGCTTCTGCCTACCTACAGCAGTCTCAAGCCCAAAACCCTGGGAGGTGATAATGGGAGCGAGAACTCCCTATCCCCAATCGCACTCGCTCGCACACCTCGTTTCAAAAATGCCTGATATAAAAATTAATATTCCCTAATAAATCTGTCAAAAGTTATGGTCAACTTCTTAGCGGCAAAAAGGGGAAAATGAATAAAGGAAAAACAAAAAATTAATAAAAAAGATATAAAAATGAATGAGCCGGGAAAAAAGAACGAAGTGGTAATGCCCTAAAAACATCTTTTGTGAATTTGTAACTGTCCATTAAAAACATATGCGTTTATACCAAAAGTTCCGTTTGATTAATAGACCTTATTTAAAGGTCTAGCTAGATTTTATTAATTACAATAGTAATTACAATTATTTTATTTTTTGAAAATATATTTTTTAAATGTTTGTGTGTAAAATCAACTAAGATGAAAAGGTAGTAAAAATCCTCCTTTTACTAGGAACTCCAAAACAAAGCTATCATTGGACGTATAAAACCTTTTAGCCAAAATGTATTTGATTTTCTTAAAGCACTATTAATTTAAGGGTATCAACGCAGGTCTTTGAGTGCCTTTCCTTCATTGGAGGGCGCGGCAGCCAGTCAGCGGAGTAGTGGTTCTGGCTGCCTTTTTCCCAGACATTTACCTGTCAAATGTTGCACTCGCTCACGAAAATGATGGAGTGAAGAGTTTTAATTTTATGACGCAGCAAAGGAGGCAGGGAACTCGAGGCGAGAGGGTCCGAGTGATGGCGCCAAGAAATTAAGGTAACGCGCCACAATCAACACAAGCCCGACTGGCAGGATCTCAGGGATTCCATCGTAGTCCTGATGCTTAGTGAGTTGGCAGCCAGAAGAAAAAATAAACGGAATAGGCAATGATGCCGAATGGGCGTGGGCTTTTTCTCATGCGTCAGACTTAAGCCATTAGTTATGCAGCTCGTTGGCTTATCTACAACAGCATCGATCTTGTTAGCCGCTATTAATTGGCTGTGAAAGGTCCGATTCATTCAATAAAAGTCCCCATAATGTAAATGGCTCAACACTTTCCCACCGCCGAGAAAATCAAGTCCATTGACATCCGATGCTGCGCATGCGTATCCCCGCATCTATTAGGCCCGATACCAGATACAAGATACACGATCGTATCGCTCAGATACAGGCGAACAGCCATCTCAGGACGGTAAATTGCCGCAACCGCAACGCATCCAACAGATTGGTACACTGCTAAAAAATTCTATATTAATTTGTGAGCTAGAAATAGATTTTATATTATTCGGTTTTGGTACTTTAAAACAATTAATATTCTTTTCTTTAAAAAAATACAAACAAATTATTACATTATTTCAAAACAAGTGAAAAAGTAAATAAAATTGTATTTTAAGCTTTTAACTTGAACCTCACAATGGAATTGCTTCAGAGTAAATGTTATAGGCAACAAAATATATTTTAATATATCCATTTCTTTCAGTGCATCCCGTTCAGATCGGTTCAGATCGGATACATAGTTAATTATGCTCCCAAAATGAAACAAAAAAACAAACTAAACATTTTTACGAGCGAAATTTGTAATCATTACCACATTCATATGCAAATGGGGGCAGCCGGCCACTACGTACAAGTATCTGTATCTGTGGTGGTATCTGTATCTGGTATCTGTAACTGTTGGGTTTTCGGTGTTGTTTTTTTCTTTTTGGTTTTTGACTCTTTGGGCCAGCTGCTCGAACGGCAGCTACGCGTCTGTCGCTTCTGTGCTGTCTTGGCCTTTGTTTAGGATCGTGGGGCCCTGATTTTGGTGTTAAAAGTACCGTATTGTTTGCCATATATAGCAACAACATGCTGTCCACGCCGCGATAACGAACTCCCAGACTCTAATTTATTAAAGACATTTCCCTCTTGTTGTTGTCTTCCCCCCTTTTCGCCTTCCCGCCAAGGCAAACATAAATTTTGAATGCGACAAGTTTTAATTTCTTCAGCTCAGAGCCCGCTTGTGAATCCTCCGATTACCAGTTCTCCAGTTTCAGGTCTTCGCCGCTTCCCCTCCAACCCTCGAGACGCACTAAAAAATCAGCCTCAGTTCGGTAGCCGCTGAGGTTGTGAAAAAGCTTAAATTTTAATCAAAATTAGATCTTTATCTTCCGCAATTTATTTGCCTTTTAACAAATATTTTCATGCTCTTTGTCCGCTCTTTCCCCTAATCTCGTTTGCTTATTTTTCTGGTCTTCTCGTGCTGTGTGTTGCCGTTTGGAACTGTAAATATTTAAGCTTTTGACGCCTCACATGGCTCGGAATTAGTGGAGGAACCATGGAGCACTCAGTGCTCCATTGCAGAGGTAGCATAAATTTTTCTCGTTTTGCCGCCATTGAGTAATGGCCGTGTTTTTGTTTGACTTTGCGCCATATTTGTTTGCCGCTTTCCGCTGTGTGTGCGTGTCGTTTTCCACGAACCCCCCTAAGTCACCAAAAAGGGGGTGGTTAAGTGGGTAATGTGGGGCAGGGGCGTGGAGAGGGGGGGTGGCAGGTTGGGTTGCACTATCTAGCGTGTAACGCGGTTGCCAGCTCTTCGAAGATTAGCATTTTGAACAACAAACAATTAAAGTTAGTCGAGATCTCCAGACAGAGTTGGCGCCACAATGGAAATCTTCACCAAATTCCAGAATGGAAAGCTTAAATAAATATTAAATTGCAGGAAATTACTTGGTTGATTTAATTTGGAGGTTCCCTTTTCTTAATAAATAGAATATCACAATAATGGGTCAAAAATAATGGGTTCTTAAATATCAAATAAATATTATTACAGAATTTTACTCCATTAATATAGTCTACAATCAGTAATAAGTAATGAGTGATATGTACATATCACTTAAAACAGATAATTAATACATAAAATGACATTAAAACAATTGAGAATAATTATCTTTTGAATTTTTCCTATAAATTTCAAACTATTTTGATTGCTTAATCCCCCCCGTACGTACATTCCAGCACTCCTTTCATTACCATTAAACTCCCATACGCTTTAGAATTTCCCGATAATTCCATTGCAACTACATGGTGTACACATACCCAAGAATTCCCCATTTAAATGAAGTCGCGGCAAGTGCTCCGCCGCTGATTAGGATTCGTGGAAGTGCAGGCACCATAAAAGCGAAAGTCTTGACGCCATTAGAGAGCAATCAACGTCGCGAGGGGGAGGGGAAGGCAGCTCATAAAGTGTCAACTATGACTGGTGCCATGAGTACACAGACAGCCGGAGATACGGGGCCAGATAGGCTGCCATGGATATGGATATGGCTATTGCTATGACCAGATCCAGAACCACAACTACAACTGCAATCTGTGGAGCCATGCGATGCTCAAATACGAATTGGAATCGGAGACAACGCGACTCTGGCCGCTTTATTTGGCCTTATGACGTTAGGGGCCGGCAAACACATACATTACCAACGCTCGCCAGGTTGCTAATGCACTGGAAAAAATTCAACTAAAGTTAAAATAGCTATAAGAAAGAATAACATACATACATTTAAAATAATATTAGGGCACTGGAATTTCAGTAGGTCAGTAAATTTATACCATTTCGTTGAATAAACATAAGAACTTTTACAAAATATTTTTTAATTATCTATTAATGGTATGTAAAATATATATTACTAATTTTTATAATTTCAATTGCAAGCATTTAAAGCAAAGATACACATAAACTATCCCATTTCTAAAATATAAAATTGGTTAATAAGAAAAAATATAAATAGAAGAAATTGGTGTTGAATCTAAGTTTAATTTCTAAAATATACCATCCTATTTTTTGCCGTGTAGGTAGCTCAGACAAGGGAGGAGGCTATGTGAATGCGAAGGAGGAAGAGCGACGACGAAGGCCTCTTGTTGTCACGAGATTAAGGCATTTCCTCTTTGACGTTAGCGCAAGACTCGCCCTTTGCCGCTCTTCTCTCTGTTTGGCTTCTTTATCACGGCCATTGTAATTGCGCACTCAGGCCTGATCCGTTCCGATCCGTTCCGTTTCGATCCAATCCCCTCGTATCCCCTCCGATCCAATCCGATCCAATCCCGTGGTCCAGCCGATCCGCCTAGCGACAACAATTACCCCGCGGCTAGGCCAAGCCATCTTGGCCACTCAATCAAAGGCGAAAGCCAAATGCCGCCTCGAAGTAAGGCAAGCGGTAGCCAAAGAAGCCGTCAAATTGTTACGCATAATGGATGTTTTTATCAGCGAAATGGTTTCTTCTGCCCGTCCAGTCGGACTACTGGACTTGGCTCGTCGCTGGGTTTTCTCCCTTTGTTTTGGCTGGCTGTCGGCGATCTTATACTGTAGTCTTTGATGTCACCGTTTGGCCGTTGAACTTTTCTGACTTTGGTGTTGTTGTCCACATTTTTCCACCATTTTGGTAATGAAATGCAGCATCAAATTTGTCTTACTTTAAAGGTATAGTGGTTCTTTCTTCAAACTCTCAGAGTATTTGCATCATTTGCAAATTAGTTTTAATAGAAAGCATAAAAAATCATATATAAATATTTCAACATTTTTAAATATGAATACAATATATTAAAAAACAAGTTTTGTAATTTACATAAAAACAATGCATGGCTAAATCGAATAAATGCTGCTTTATAGATTTTATTAGGTAATTTTATAGTTTGGTATTAGGTTTCATAATGAAATAAATTATTATTATTTATTCCATTAGATTTTATAATCCATAGATTACATAGCAACAATTTTTACCAAAATGATAAAAATACTTAAAATGAATAATTAAAGTTTTAGCCTTGGAATTATCACCTAAACATATTTTGCCATTGCTTTCGAACGCCAAATTTGAATCCATGATCTTGTTATTACACATGCCATTAACACGCATCTCCGCCGAGTGCCAACTCAATGAGCTTCGATGGCAAACAAGCAAAGGCGATGCTTCGGAAAATATGCAGATTCTTGGGACCCAGATAGTAAAGCCAAACCAAACATAGAAGAGACGACGGCAGTATGGAGGACGAGGACCGGCGAGCCAGTAGCACTTGAAATTTGAATATAATATTGTAATAACTCAAGGGTCTACACAACAGAAGCGCCTCTCAGAGCGTCGCGTCGCCAGCAACTTTAGCACTTCAGTTTGAAGTTGGGGTCTGAAAAGCGTAAAGTAGTAAGAAACAGCAGGGGGATGGGGGAGTACCGGCTCTGAATATGAATACGAATATGAATCCCAATATGAATCGCCAGTCTCGTCTGGCGACTTGGGCCATATTTGCTTATGATAATTCGAGAGCAAACAGCGATCGAGTGGAATGGTAGCCGGTGGTGGAAACCGAATCGTAACGAAAGGCCTAAATCTCGGGGGTCGTGAATGTGCAGAAAAACAAAAACGAAACACACGATTAAACACCTCTCAATTATTGGAGTAGGTCTGGTTCCATCCATTCCCTTCCCGCGACCCTTGAAAGCTGTCAAGTGGTCCGCCATGGACACAGATGATTATGATGCCTCCTTGGTTCATCATCGGTTCCTCCTCGCTCCTATTGATTGAGTCACTTAATTTGCATACAAAAGTAGATTTGCATGCCTCCCTAGAGACCCAAAGATGTTCGATGGTAGATGGTCATGTTGCAACAATGGATCCACTCACCGGTACGCAAATACAAATACCGACAATACACAATCCACAGATCAAGTGCCAGGCCGTTAATAGTCGTCTATAAAGGCGCTAGGGCTTGTTCAAACGAATCCGAGCTAAAAGTTTAAATCAATAAATTGCGATGGCCGCTTGACATGAGTGGAGGGCATATTTTCCATGGAAAATTACATTGCTTTCGTAGACGATTTATGCTAATTTTAATTTGAGCAGCCGTGCGAGAAAGAAGCCGAGGGCTCGTGCTCCCACCTTCCCCCTAAATCGTAGGTACACTATATCATCTATATATCATCGGGTTCATTTCGCAACTGGGTGGAAAGACCCCGGCGAGTAGCACTTACAATGCCATTGGAGGACGGGCCCTGGTTCAAGGCTGTCCGATCTGTTTGTCCTCCCTGATTCACTTAATCACTGTCTGAAATGTATATCGCTGAAATGTATACCCAAAACATTGATAAAGCAAAATACAACCCACACAGATATCCTCTATGCTGATTCAAGCGGCAGGAATGCGTTTACACTTGGAGAAAAGCTAGGGAATATTAGAAAGGTGGGGAAGGGATTAAAAATGTCAATTTATGTAAAATATATAGCGTGAGATAGTGCTTAAAGGTACATGAAGGGGAGAGAGAAAGACACATTCGAAAATCGAACTAGCCTGTTGCTTACATTTTGAGCTTATCAATTTGAGAGGCCGCATATCAAGACAAGATTGATACTACGTAATATCAAATTGATCATCGTTTTATTTCAAGTTTTTGTTTGGGTGTAATACTGAAGTAAAAACATAATTTTATTTTATTCTTTTTATTTATTTTATAACGATCGTTATCCACAGGTAAACAAAATATATTTTACAATTTAGAAAAACCCATTTCTCAGTGTACTCTTGGCTACCTGTTGGCCCATTTATCCGGAACCGAACGGAAGTAAACCGAAATGCATTAGTCAAGCAGCAGGCGCAGGGGCAGCACCAATTAGCTGGGTGCTGACAAATTGCACAGCTATTGGCAGGGTCTCAAAAGGATCGATGTCTAATGGTTTGACGAACCTACCCAAGTAGAAAACGCAACCGGAAATGTGCGCGACCAAATGTGAAAACGCGAGGCATAAATTACGCGCAGACGGCACATGGCCAGAACGCAATTTGGGCGAAATGCCGGGCTGCTAATAGTAAATTAATTTCAGCCGCTTATCACCGAAAACCCGGCTATGTGAATATATAGAAATAATGCGTGGATGTGTCAGGCCAGCAAAGTGCTGTGTAAATTAGCTCGGCTAACTACATATTTACCTACATACATCGAGAGCCTCAGGAATTTCGCAGTAATGCAGGCCAGATAAGCCAGGCGATTGGCTTAATCTCGAAAGGAAGTGGCACTGGAGGCAAACACGAGACTAACGAAAACTGAGCACGTTTCGCCATCGCTGGCCCACATGGCGTATGCTTAATTTCAGTCAAAGTTCAACCCACTTGATTGGGGCCTTAATTAGTTTCGAATTTGTAAGCAAGCAGCTCCGACACGCGTTTCCGTCGTTTGAAACAAATGTTTTGCCAAGCTCTCTAAAAGGTCAGATCCACGAACAGCCAGCACCACCTGCATCGATCGTCGGCAATAGCTGGCTATGGCCTAAAGATATTGGTATACCATATACCAGCAAGTAGAGACGCCATATCGGGCCTTCGGATGCCGCCATATCAATGCCCGAATGACGCGGCGTCAAAGTCAAAATAACGCACAATTACACAGAGGAAAACATATATTAGATCATAAATAACGAACTAAAACGGAGATAGAAACACTTGGAAAACCTGTTTACTTTAACTGAAAAACTCGATAATATGCAATCAAAAGCAATCAGCATACGTGAAAAGAGTAAGGTAAGTGATGGTTCCTTTATCTGATATTAAGATCAATATATCTCATAATGCCCCGAACGCACTTAAAGTAAATATTTTTCAATAAAAAACCATCAAATTGCTGATCAAACAATATCAATAAATTCTTTTCTCTGTACGGCGGGGTAAAATGAAATAAATGAGCAGCAAAACGACAAACACACACGGCTTCTCGAGAGGCCAGACAAGAGGACCACCATGATGGCCACAGCTACACGGCGGCTACAAATGGGCAAAGCATAAATACACAAAAAAAATAAAAACACAAAAAGATGCCAAAAAGAGGAGACGGAGAAGAAACAATTTCAATCATCATGATCATAATTAAAAGGCAGCGAACGAATGCTCCCCGCAGCAACATGTTGCTGTTGCTCCGCTGACTGTGCAACTTCGCACTTCAGAATTAAACGCAATTAGAGCGAGCCGGCATTATCTGTCTGACATTAGACAGAGATGGCCAGCGATTCGTGGGCGGAGCCAGGGCACTTGGAAAATCGAGGCAGTTTTCAAAATGGAGGTGCCAAACCAGAGCGGGATGGCTAGCTCCCGCACTCTCTCCAGTTCCACAACCAATGGAGAACCCGCAGCAGGTAATATCGATCAATGGCTCAAGAAGCAAACGAGTCAAGCTCGTTTCTTTCCGCTCGAAATCGAGAGGAGCGATCTCTCGATCGACCAACGGAACTTGCTCAGTTGAAATGCGAACTTGGCGAGCTCAAGACACGACCGTCGGCTAAACACTCTCTCTTTAAATCCATATATATATTTGATATGTTAGCTGGTTGAATTGTAACCCACATACGACTCATACGACACCGGCGTAATCAAATTAACACCCCCGCACATGAGAGACTTTTGTGCGGTGATTTGCATAATTGACGCTAATCGGCGGTGTCTCGTGCTCGCCGGAAAAAGTAAACCCGGACTCAGAAATATATAAAAACAGATACCGCCATATGTTGACGGCGAGTGACAGTGCTTTGTGTGCGCGACAATTGTGCAAGTGACAATCGGCAAACAAAAGATATTAGACTATTTTTGGAACCACCATCAGCATGATCACCATGAACGAGCTGGTGGATCTGCGCATGCAGCAGCATATAGCGCACGAGATATATCGCCAGCAGATCATGCAGCGCATACCAGGTAAGCTTAAAAAACATCCAAACCATATCACTCATCCGCCCCGTTAAGCGTGCTGCAAAGCTGTTAAGCATCATTAGCATTAATGGCCGTAACTTTTGGCGAGCTGTTTCTTTCCGTTTCTGTCTCCTTCCCCAAGTTGGCCAAGATCAGCGGGGTGTGTGCGAGTGCCAGTGTTTATGGCCAGCCGATCATAAAGCTGAGTAATGTGGGAAAGTGATCGCCGATCGGGAAACTTGATATCAAATGCATTTAGCTTGTTGCCGACGATCGTTAAACAGATGGATCAGCGTACCCCTAAAACAAAATCTTTGTATGTAATCACATTTGCCCAAGTATGGCTCCATATTTTGTCGATCCCTAATGGAGGGCATTAAGTTTGGCAATCGGCCAACCATCAATGTTCCTTGTTCGCCAAATGAGCACTCTTATAACACCCCATCTTTGTCAGTAATCGCTTGGCTTTCAGTCGTAAGATCGATTTTGATAAGCCTGAAATATCACAAGTCTTTAAGGTATCACCTTAATTCAGACCCACGCTCAAAAGCTAATGGCAATCATTAAGGCATTCAAATGAATTTCTTCTTAACAGGAAATCATTTTAAAATGTTCCATTGGTAGGTTTACATTTTGTATGAAAAACTTTATTTCATTTTTAAATCAAATTTTGTTTTGATCACGTTTCCAGTAAAATTTGTGAAATGGTTTAACTACATTTAATCGACCAACGTAATTATTGGAACCCCTTAAATTATTGCAATACTGTGACTAAATTTGTATAAATTATAGGAGTTTTGAATAATTCTTCAAATCACATGTTCGATTAATTAAACTTAAATTAATTAATCTTTTTTTTAAGAAACATATTTACATAATTTAAAATATTCTCGTTATTAAAAAACAAATTTAAACCATTTTACTTGTTTTCCTTTTTTTTAAATATTTTTTAAATAATTCTAAATTATTTTTAGATCCCTTTCCACCGATGCTACCGATTCCGATGCCTCGGCACGTGATCATGCCACCCCGAGTCACCCTGCCCGGCGTGGAGATGACCCTGCAGAACGACGATCTGTGGAAGCAGTTCCATCAAATTGGCACGGAAATGATCATCACAAAAAGCGGCAGGTAGGTTCAGAAACGCCTGAGATCTTTGATCACGAAAGAGTGGGGGGAATCTCAAAAAACAGACTTCAGAGTTTAGAGTTTAGAGATCGGGAACAAACATAGATCGGGCGATGCATTAGCACGAACGTGAAAACTAATACCCCAGACGCAGGGCAAAGAAAAATAAACCATCCAACAGGCGCGGGCACTTAAAGCACCCTCTATACCATACCGCATACCGATCCCTATACCGATCCCGATTCAGATCCAGAATCGAGGATCTGCTGCTGTTAAACGCTCATTAGAGCGCAGGCGCCTGCAAATTGTTTACAGCGGCGTCGCGACACCAATTTTCACAGGCAAACAAGGCGGAAGGATGCACTTACTTGCGCTGGCAGGATGTGAAAATGGTATGAAAATGGGAAATGGAAAAGCGTACCTGCTCGCAGAGCTCGAATGCATAATGGACTATCGCGCGAGGCGTAAAGCGGACAAGTTCGCCGGCACTTTGCGTGCCCAGATTGGAGATCACTACGAATCAAAGGCATAGCGCGATCGCCCGGGGCTAGTTTATCGTGTCTATCTATCAGATACACGATCGGTCCAGCTTGTCCCTACTGCGACTACGACTACCTAAAAGTGTCCGGCACTTGTTCGAATGTGCGTAAAGTGGCGTCATCGTAATTTATTGTCGGCCGGCCGAACGCCGAGCTCAGTTGGACGTCCTGTCGGTTCGTCGGCGCTCCTTTATACCTCGGCTGGCATAAATCTTCGCGTCAAGGATACTTTGTCGTCATCTTTGTAGCTCTTAGCGTTTTTATTGTGGCGCCTGGTCGGTTTGGTTTGGTCTGGTCTGGTCTGCAGACCAAAACCCGATACCCCGAAATATCTTCGCGTTCTGCATTCCCTCAGAACAGAAACGCACATATCTGTATCCGTATCTTTTGGCAGTGACATCAGAGTGACCACAGCTTGTCGACAGATACGAGCAATTTCACACTTGGCCTCCGTTCGACATTCGAATCGATCGAAAGGGTTCCCAAACGCATTAGCATCAACTTTTGGTCTCCAAACTGCAGCCAAAAATTCTCTTCGAGCGCCGAACAACCCTTTTGTTTTATATATGCCATGAATTATTCATAAAGTCTGCGTATTAAATACTTTTTATGCTCATCAAAAATGTTTTATGGGCCTCGGCGGAGAGGTCGCGATGCAATCGATTTGAATTTTTAATGATTAGGCGCCAGAGTGCCACCGTCTGCCCAATCGCATCCCGATCCCCGTTTTATTTACCATTCAGATCCGATCCCAAGTCCAAACTGAAACTCCAACACAGACCTATGCCTATGCCAAGTGGCTCCTATAAAAACTAATTAGTTGCTTGTCTGGGCTCCGTTTGCCACTTGAACCGTTCCATCTTTTTGGGTGGTAAAAGCGCAGACGGCCATTAAAGATAGATAGAACAAAGCGTATCGGTTAATGCCTGACGGCGGCGAATGAAATGACTTTGTCACGAAGCTTTTAAAGTGTGTGGGCTCGGCTTACCAGCTGGGCTAAATGAGAAGCGCCAAGAGAGGCGGTAAACAGAAGCGACACGGTAACCTCGATGAGAAGCGCAAAGATAGTCAGGAATATTCAGTTGTCTCCTTCACTTTACTTTATTTTTTGGAAAAATTTTTAGTTCAGAACTTATTTTCAATCAAAAGGATTAAATCAAAATTAATGCAACAGTAATTATATCCCTTAAAAATAGCAATAAATTAAATGCAAATCAAATATCACTTTTTAATACCTTAAATTGTATAAAACACATCAATAACTTAAAGATTTAGAAGTTTGTATTGCTGTTTCTAGTTTCGTAGCTGTCAATAAATAAATAGTCTCACTTTTAATTTCTTAAATATGCTAATTTTTGGAATATCAAGCAGGCACCCATGTGGAATTGTTTAGAAAACATTTGAGTAACAGGGTGATAGTTTAGGGGATATTTTAGGGGACTTTTCTTCCAGCCAGGAATCCGATCCCCGGGCGCATTCCTGGACTGTGTCCCTGCACCTGCCAAGCGTCAAGCGCCAAGTCGAATGCCGAATCCCGAATGCCGTCAAATGGTCAGCATGCTCCTCACTCGCAGCCGAAATTCCTCTCGTAATTATGCGCAGACGCGCCAAAGATATCGATCTTAACAAATCGTTTGTCCAAAACCAGACAGCGGACTCTTGCCAAAAAAAGGAAAACAATAAACAAAAACTGAGCAGAGCAGAGCCAAATTGAAAATGAAATTCTAAACCGCACAAATGTCGAAATATTTCGGTGCTGTGCTCTAATGGAATTCAACAGAGCTGAAAGGCAGTCCCAGCCGAGCCAGAATCAAATTAAACGTTAGCAAACCAAAGCGCAGCGGAGTTCAATTAATTAATCATCGGCAAGGAGAAACACGGAATCATTGCCAAAAACAAGAAACCACTCGAGAATGGAGATGACGATGGGTAGGATGGGTACAAGGATGAGGACGAAGGGCAAACATTTTTCGGGCTGGCGCCAAGAGCCGTGGCCACCTGCTGTTTTCTGCGGCAGCGACTTGGAGTCGGAGGCGAGGGTCAGGGCCTCGCATCCTTGTTAGCACAGGCCCCTACTCCTTACTCCCTAGACCATACTCCTCCGGACTCAATCTCTATTTGACCAGGCCTAATTACATGGCGCATGGAAGGGAAATCTCACAATTAAATATTTGTAACGCCCACGCAGGCCCATGCTCCTTTTGTCGATCTAGCATGACTATATTTGAGTTTGTTCGGTAAACAAAGGCTCTACGATTTTACAGGCCTTTTCCTGGAGTTCCCCCTCTCAGCATTCTTGAGGGGAAACAATATAACAACGGTTCGGTATTTGTTTGGGATAAAATGTGCTTTATCTTATATTTAATATCGACAAAGCCTCGATAGCGTCTATTGAAATACTAGGTATATAATTAATAGTAAGACTAAATTATAAAATAAAGAAGGGATAATTTCAATAAGTCTATTTAAGTTTATCAAGTTAATCAAAAAGGTTTTAAATTTAAAAATATAATGACGTGGTATGTATGTGGCAGACCCATAATTATCATGTTGCATTGAGATCTCTATTTATTAATATCGTATAGATATGCATCTCTTAATATGTTTGGTGATATGGTCACACATAATTTCTATGATTTTTGAATTTGTAATTTTTATAGGTTTATAAGACTTTAAAATGTATTAATTTAAATTTTAAACGGAAGTAAGGCCAGATGTTAATATTAATATGGGATATTGATTTATTTTATTTATTTTCTTTTTTCCCCGAAAACAGACGAATGTTCCCCTCGATGCGGCTGAGTGTTTCCGGTTTGGAGGAAGAGAGCAACTACTGCGTGCTCCTGGAGATGGTGCCCATTGGCGACTGCCGCTACAAGTTCTCCGGATCCCAGTGGGTTCCGGCCGGAGGAGCCGAGCCCCAGAGTCCGCAGCGGATGTACCTGCATCCGGATAGCCCCGCCACAGGTGCCCATTGGCAGGCGCAGCCCATCCTCTTCAACAAGGTCAAACTGACCAATAACACGCTGGACAACAGCGGCCATGTAAGTGCGCGCAGGGCTTTGAAGTCGTCTCCGATTACTGATCCCAATCCGAATCCCAATCCCTTTTGCCAATCCGCAGATCGTCCTGGCCAGCATGCACAAGTATCAGCCGCGTCTGCACGTCATACGCACCGCTGATCTGGCGCAGATTCCCTGGGCCCCACAGCAGGCCTTTGTGTTCGCCGAGACCGAGTTCGTGGCCGTGACAGCCTACCAGGTAAGTGGTGCTATCTGGAATCATACTTTCCATACCCTAACTTTGGCTATAATAAATTGAGGCACATATCTGTGAACTTATTAGGGAAGTCGAAGTCTCTGCTTGTCGAAATAGTTACGTAGGTTAGTTGCTTGATTTTTAATACCCTTTGAATGGTAATAACTAGCTTATAACTGATCATTATCTTGGTTTCTTTCTCATAAAACTTGTCCAAAATATTTAATATTTTCTCTACAGAAATATAATTAAATGCAAAAGATAGGCATCTTGAAATATGAATTATGATCATAATAATTGAGTTTACTAATTTTTTTATTTAATAAATTTAAAATTCAAAATTAAAATTACATAAATTCCATATAAGTCATATAAAGGTAGTCAAACTTGGTAAAGTGTTTTATTTATTTTAATAGGTACGGATTGGTTTAAATAACGAAGCCAAGCTTAAACTCAATGCATGTTATCCTAAATTATTTCATTAACATGCTTTCAACAGACACATTCAAGGTTCTGTAAAATCACAGAAAGACATAATTTGGAATAAATGTTTGGCCAAGAGTATTCGAGTCATGTGTCCTCGAAGCTAGCCTTCCTTTTTCTTGTGCGCACTTTTTTGCCAATTCATTGAGCACACTGGCCCAGAGACCAGGGACTGGGAACGATCACACTAATTGGTTAATTTTGGGCAAACGAGCGGCGATCGCTCACGCCGTGGGTAGCTTGGTCAACGTCTCGAATTAGCATGGAACGCCTCCGAGATGCGAGATGCGAGTTTTGAGATCCCAGTTCGGATGGTGGGCAGGCAGAAAGTCAGCGGGTCGGATTGTTGTTTTAGGAAGTTGGATAGCCACATCCTTGTAAATTTGAGCGCCTCGCTGTGTTTTTGTCTAGGTCTGGGCCCATTGACAGCCGACGCCAGTCTGCCTCTAATTAGCAAGATCGCCGAAGGATCCGAGAGATCCGAGAGATCGGAGATTCGAGTTGAGAAATCCGAAAGATCACAAAGTTGTCAAGTCATCTGGAGTGGAACGTTGAAAACTGGAAACCCGGTCTGGTGTCAAGTGGCCATGTTACTTAACGCCAGCTACTGGACGCCAGTGACTTATCCTTCCCCATTGCTTAAGATTATGCTGGCAATCGTCATATTTCACGCTCGTCTTGTCTTCTCTTCTTTTTTTTACTTCCGCAGAATGATCGCATCACCAAGCTGAAGATCGACAACAATCCGTTTGCCAAGGGCTTCCGCGAAACGGGACAATCGCGCTGCAAACGCAAGATGTCTTCATCGCCAACGGGCGAGGATCAAGATCAGTCGCAATCCCAGTCACTAACCCAATCCGAGTCTGACATGTCGCCGGCGAAAGGCAGCAGTGAGTCGACTGGAGGAACATCAACGATCGGCGATTCGGATGGTCCGCAAATTAAGCGCCTGAGATCAAATGGCTCCGCCTGCTCCTTATCGTCATCGCTGGACGATCAGTCGGCGCCTGGCGCCAGTTCCCTGGCTCTGGGCTCCCCGCCGCCCCATCTGAACGGGCATCCACATCAGCAGCATCCCCTCCAGTCGAGGAGTGCCTCCAGCGTGTTCATGCAGCACTTCCAGCAGAATATGCAGAGTCTGCTGAGGCCCTCGCTTGTGGACCTGGCCTGCACCTACTTCGGGAGACCCCATGAGTATGGAGGTGGGGTTCCGACCTCGCCCCTCTACTCTCCAGCAGCCATTTTACAGGCAGGCCTGGGTCCACATCCTGGCCTCAACCTGCCCCCGGGCATTTCCGGTGCCGAGCTCATATCCGATGAGTCGGGAGCCGAAGAACTCGAACTGGATGTGGGCAGTGAGGCGACCACAGTGGAGCAATCCTCACAGGAAGCAGCACCAGAACAACCCTCCACAAGGAGCAAGGGCTTCAGCATATCGGCCATCTTGGGGGGAGGAAGTTAGGGGGATTTTAGTTATATGATAGATCAAGCTTTGGAAATCAAGAATATAGACAACTAAATAAATAAATAAACTTTGGAATTTTAACTCAACTTTCTTTTGAAAATAAAGAATTCGGAGAAGTGTAATTCTTTTTAAAATAATTTCTTAAATTTTTTAAGAACGCTGTAATCTTAACTCCACTCATTTAAATAGGTGTTTTATAATATCTTTATAAAATGTACAAATCTAGAGTCTTATTCTTGATTTCAGTAGGTGTTTAAACTTACGCATTGTACTCATTTTGATATTATACAGATCCTAGCCTGATTAGTAAATAAGCTAAAAATAAATACTAAACAATTAAAGTAAACTATAAGAAAATCAATTTGTTTTATTTCACGTAGGATTGTAATATTTCCTCCTGCTGAGCTGAGCTCTCAAAGCCAGAACGCCCAGAACCATCGCTGTAGGTAAATGAACATATCGGAACGGAAAAATACTACCGGCAGTTGGCCCTCTATCATTGGCCGATCTTGGGCTGGAAATCACAACTTCCGCCAGACATTAATCCCAACCAATTTACAAGATAAACGTTTGGGTTTCGACAACATCATCAGGGCATCCTACGCCGCAGCATCCATCAGCCACACAGAGATGCGACTGGCTAGAACATAATTTGTTTGCAATTAAATAGCTCGACAAGGCATGAAATTCGGTTGCAGCCCTCGGATGCTACCCCAGAGACTGGAATCCCGAGACCTAAGATATTTATGAAATGGGCAGAGACTGAGACGAAGCCAAAGAAAATAGACAATTCGTTATGTAAGTTGCTGAAGAACTAAAGAACCGGAGGATCTTGGCCAGGGGCTGAACGGAGCCAATGATGAAGTTTACGATGACATGCGTCACCACCCACGTCTCGTCGGCATTCGAGGGCTAAAGGGGCGGTGCAGACACCGCTGCCCGCCCAGCCATCGGAAAAACAAACACGGTCGAATCAATTTACCACACCGGAAAAAATAATTGATTTTAAGAGATATTATCTTCCTTGATTTAGTTTAGAGCACTTAAATGTAACCAATATATTTAATATATTTAAAATTTTTAATATAACCATAATAATAAAGACAAAATTACATAAAGATTACATTCGCCATCTGTTTGTAACTTTGTTTATATTTTTGAATAAAACATGGTCAACTTTTTCTCAAAAATAATAAAATAAAATAACCCTATTGATAGCTCAGAAATAAATTGTATTCTATAATATTAATATTCAATATTATGTTTAATATATTTTACAAAAATTATTTTAAAATGTTAAGGTAGTAGATATAATTAAAAACTAGCAAAATTAGCCTAAAAATAATTAAATAAAATACGTGTTTTTGTATAACGTATAGAAGGATCTTGCAACTGTGGCTCCTGATATTATATCTCCTCAAATGTAAACTTAGAAAAATATCTCATATCATATGACTAAATATTTTTCTTTCGGTGTACCAAATCGATTTGAAATTGTTGCCTTTTGCATCGCTGTCGCTCTTGGCCTCTGGGGATCGGTTCGGATCTATTGGTCTGCGGTTTTATAGGGGATACGAGACTAGAACGGGTGACAGATGTCGGCCGTGTGTGCGAGTGCGTGTGTTGACAGGCGCAAGGTTGTGAGTGCAATGAATGCCTCATTAAATGGCTGTACTTCCCTCATCCGCACCCCAGAACCCCATCCCCAACCCCATCCATCCATCCAACCATGCACCATCCACGGCAGATGTCGCAGGTCCCCGGATAATTAATGCACTATGGCTGTTGCTTTTTACGCTGCCACATTTGTTGCCTATTCGCTGCAAGTTGCCTCTTTCTGTTATGCTATGAAATTAGATACACTTTGTCGAGCAGCATTTTTGTTGTGTAAACACGAATTTGGGGAACTCGAAACAAAAAGAAAGGGGCAAATTGTTTCCTAAACGAAAGTTAATTAGTTATTAGGGGGAACTGGCACTGGCGGTGCTAATGAGTTGGAAAAGCATTTTACACAGCGCACGCGTGGCTGCCACTTTGAATTGAGACTTGATTCTGTAAGAGTTAAGGATTCAAGAGGCTAGCATTCAGGTGTTTTATATTTTATATTTATTATTTAAATTTATCTGAAGAGACTAAAATTATAATTTAATAATATTATAATGTATTAAAAAAAGATCCCCGAAAAGTCATGCTTTTAAACATCATCATCGTTATATTTGAGTCTTGATATATTAGAATTTTAAAGCCACTTAGGGGTCTAAGTAATAATATTATAATTAATTAAAAAGATCTCCGAAACATGATGTTTCAAATCATAATAATCGTTATATTTGAGTCTTGGAATATTAGGATTTTATATTTTTCTCTGCGGCTTAATTTAAGGCACTTAGGGTTCTATAGAAGATCTTAAATCCCGAAGAGCCTCCGTCTTAACCCATCTCCAAACCATCTCAGTCTGCGCCCGGCGTTAGGCAAACAAGATGGCAACAATGCGGTGGTACTTGAGTTTTTATTGTTGGCCAATGCAAATATATTGGTCGCGAGGAGAATGCAACAAAGCGTGGCAAAGAAAGGTTTCCGTGTCGCCGGAGCCAAGCCATAAAACGGATGCACCGACCCAGGTTGTCTGTGTTCCCAAATCGACCTGTACCATCGACCATCGACCAGCCATCCCTACTAAGCTGGGGTTTTAAACTAGAGCAGAACAAACCCACCACCGAGATGAGGCTCAACAGCAGGAAGATTGGCCATCGGCCAACAAAGGCCGTAAAAGCAGTTTATGCAAATGGGCTCACATGTGGGCTGGAAAATGCATACTACATATATGCGATCTAGAGGAAGGGCGACCCTTTTGGGCTGGCACAATTAACAAAGCGTGTAATTTCTCAAACCTATCGTGTGAACAATGGCACAAACAATTAAAGGATAATGAAAATCACCCACATAAGCAGGTCCACTACAGTGCTCGCCGGATGGGTTGGTGCATATATGATCTATATGATGGGCAAATCTGGGGATCAGTTGGAAAATACTCGCAGTGAAACAATCAAAACCGGAGCACAATGGCCGTCGTCAAGTACGCATATCCCGTACGGCGGTATCCTTCGCATTGTCCTCGCTTTGTTTACAACTCTATTGAGTGCAAAATGCAGCAGAATTGTCTCAGGTCATCTATTTGCATACTTGTGTTGTCCTCGAAGACAAACCGCAGAATCAAATTCAAATTACTACGCGCCATTTAATGGCGCAGAGTTGCCATGTTCTGCGAAGTATGTTCTTCGCTAAGCTTTTTTATCAAAAAACATAGGATCATTTTCACACTTTTGATATATTTAACATTGTACTTAAAAAAATTTACATATTTAAATAGTGCAATTTATTATTTAAGATCAGTCTATAAATTTTGACCAGAAATACTTGAAAATATTTTATTCGGATACATTAAAATGTGTAAAGTAACTATACAAATACAAACAAATAAATAGCAAGAAAAAACTAAATTGTTTCTCTTTTTATTAAGTATTTGCTTTTGCTAATTAATTTTAAGTACAATTAACAAAAACTACGATAAAAAATCAGGTCGTGTAGAAAGGGCTTTATTTTAATGACAAGTGAATAGTTCTGCAACCCTGGTAGCTGTCATTTTGACTATTGCGCCATTCGAAAAAAAAGTTTACAATCAACGCAAATTGAAACGAAAACCACGCAAAATGAGCTTCCTTGCCAATAATGGTGACTCGGACTCGGAGGACAATGACTCCTTCCACTCCTTCTACCAGAGCGAGACGTCCTTGGACAACCTGAGTCTCTCGCTCTCGGAGAGCGACGCCGACAGCGCCGCGGACTTTGAGTCGGGATCGGAGCACGAGACTTCGTTGGAGAATGTGGAGAATACGGCAAGTAGACTGGCTTTTATATAGCATATAGTCTTAAGATAATCCGTCTACACAGATCGAGGAACCCGAGCAGCGGAACCAGGCCGCAGGGGAGACTTCCAAGCCCGCCTTTTCGGGGGTTATCCTGAAGCAAAAGTCGCCCGAATCGGAGATCCATTCCAGCGACTCATCCGCCTGCGATGGCGTCTCCACCGGCAAGGCCACCCAGATGACAAGTCGCTTCAAGACCTCCAAGAAGTTCACCATCTCGCCGCTAAGTCAGCAGCTGCCGGAGCCCGTCTTCTGTTGCCCTCGGGACGTGCCGAAACTCTCCTCCAATGAGGTTCCCAGCCACGACGCCTTCAACTTGGACCAGCCAGCATCGGCGCTAAAGGAGCACCTGACCACCAATCGCCAAGCGGAGGCCATGCAGAAGTACGCCTTCACCCAGATATGGGTTGGCTCGCAGCAAAAGCCAAGCCAACCCAAGGCTTCTCGCTTGCGCGAGTTCTCCGTGGCCCTAGAGGACTATTTCGACAAGGATTCCTCTAATGGGAAGGGTGATTCGGAGGCTGTCAAGAAGAACTTGGAGCCCGAGCCATCTAAGGTGCGTTTAAAGAAATATCCTATATTTCAATTTAATTGGAACTGCTTTCTTATAAATGTACTTTCCCTAAATAGTACGATATTTCATCTTTATTTATGAACTGCACCTCTGAAAAACACCTAAAAACGCCTAAAGTTCTCTTAGAAATATGATTATTACTAGTCATCGATTTTAGGTAAAATCGTTTTTTTTAAATATGATTTAAAGCCACATTTGATTGGTTACAAATTTTATTTATGAAGTTATAATTAGATTTAGGCAAAACTGAATTGAGGTTTCACCTTAAATCCGATGTCTGATTATTACTAAATTAACCTGTAACCTGTAATTGTATTAATTTAACTTTTCTAGTTCTATCATAATTTTCGAATATTTATCCCTACCTTCAATTTATTTTTCAGACCGTTGTGGCTCCTCCGAAAAGTGTGAAGGAGGAGAAGTATGTCTCCCCCTTTCCGAGTGTGCCAGAGCAGCCAGCTTCGAATGTATCGCCTCTGTTAAAGGGAGTTAAAAGACCTATTATTGTGCCGGCTGGCTTTGATTTGAGCCGATTGGTGGAGATCAAGAATCCCAACCACTGGCACCGCCGTCCCCACATGCGCACTGGCGATCGCATCTACTAGACGTTAATCAACTATACTTTGATCATCTTGAACAACTACTATTATTTCTTTATCATGATCTATACTCAACTGATATTATTTCATCACGATCATCACCTACGCTGGCCGATTTAACTTAGTATATTAGGTGCTATCCTTCTGGAATCGATCGCATCTATTATACATTGAACATCTTGAACAACACTCAACTACTACTATTTTCAAAATCATGATCAATACTCAACGGATATTGTTTCATCACGATCATCCCCTGCGCTGGCCGATTTAACATTTATTATATTAGCTGTTATCCTTCTCGAATAAAGGACTGGGAACTACCAGAGCAATTAGAGCTCCAAACATATGTGACTGTCAAGCTGCGGCAAAGACATAATATCGCCAGCGTTGAATGGGAACGTCGTCGCCGGCTCCAAATGATTTCATTGTGCTGCCGATAAAATTGTCGCCAGCGAAATATGTTGCCCGTGACTTTGATTTTGGCCGCCGCAACATTAATTTCCAGGGAAATTACACATGCCTGGCTGGCTTATCTGGGCTCGCAGATCGCCGAGTGAGCTCGGGTCGGAGCTCATTTGCCGCTGACATGCGAACGTTTGCTTTGCTTTGGACTCTCTCCTGGGCCATCGCCATCGGATGCCAGCGGATGCCCCCAAATGAGAATTCAATAAATTTTCAGGTAAAGGTAAAGCCAGCAACGACAACAACACAATGGGCCAAACGTTGTCGTTAGTCTTTTGGCGACGTTTAACATGAATATGCAGTGTGGCTAATGTGGAGCCCATAAACACTTCCAGCGGCAACATGAATGGGCCGAAAAACAGGTTGCAGCTACGTGTGTGGTGGGCATCGGAATCGGTGGAATATTGGGGTCCTGGCTCTTAACAATTGTTTCTTAACGCGAACTGAGGCGAATGCCACCGTCGACGATTGCCCGTTTGGCCAATCATCTAGCCGGCTCTCTTTGGGGGCAACACTTGCGACTGGTGGACTGGTGGACCGGTGGTCCATCAAAGGAGCCGCCTCGTTTCCGCTTGATAGCAATAGCATTTGGATGTGTGATGGGACACCGGGACAATTGCATGTAAATGGCCACAGTTTCGCTAACAACTACAATGTGAAAACATCAATTACAAGAGACTGTGTATTGGGTATTCGAATTCGGACTGCTCGCCAGGATTGCCGGCGATCGTGGCGCTCAATCAGCGCATTTAACTTGGCGCCGGCGCCAGCGTTTAAGATGCGGCTCGCTCTGATCTGCTGATAAGCTCATGTCCATGTTGCTGTTGCTGTTGCTGCTGCCGATGTTGCTGGTTGCTGGTTGCCGGTGGGTTAGAAGCGAGGTTCCCCAGGAGTAGGAGGAGGAGGTGGGGTTTGGAGGAACAGGTTTTTATGCCTCGCATGCGGGAGATATGAAACCGAAACCAAAATCCCAACCCAAGCCAGAACCAAACCGAAATTATGTATTCGGCGACGACAGGCAAATGGAAGCATGCAACACAAATTGCTGGAACAGAATTCGAAGCGCAGTCATGGGAAGTTATTGGGGAATTTATTCGAAGATCCTCTTCGCATTCCCCGCATTGTTTAGACCAGAAAAAATATCTCCATCAAAATTCATTGGATATATCTATTTTATTTATGCCGCATTAAAATGCCAAAGACAATAAATCCATTACGAAATCATGTGAACAATTAAAATTGCATAATAAATACGATAAATACTGATGGCAAATACCTGGAAATCCTAATTAACTGCAAAATATCACAATTCAACTTAGACAACTAAACGCTAATTAAATGTACAAGGCACCGATTTCAGGCCAAATGGGAGCAAATGGACCTGGTTTAAATGGACGAGCTGGTTCCTAATATGTCCGAGATGCTGAAGCTGCTGCGTTTCGGCTTGGGCATTGGATCGCTGGGAGAGGCAGCTGGAGGAGGAGCAGATGGCGCGGTTCCAACCACATCCACAAAGGTGTCGGCATCAGTTTCTCGATCAACCGTCGATTCACCGCTGGAGGAGCCCGCCGACGAGGAGGAAACGGAGGAGGCCGGCGATGGCGGGGTGTAGGCCCAACTTGGATATCCGCCGATGTGCCTGGCATACTCAATGGCCGGCGGCGGTGGCGCTGGCACATAGAAATTGGCCTCCAGAGTGTCCAGCAGATAGTGACGCTGCATTGGAACGCTGGCATGTTGATTCCGCTGATGATGATGCTGATGATGCTGAGGAATTTCCTCCACCAGCCGCAACCGTTTGGCTAACGGCGATGGAATCGGGTTGGGATCCACCTGGGTTACCTCCGCCTGCGATGGCGGTGGCGAGTCATTGATCTTCCGCTTGCATCTCGACTGACCCGACTCACGGAATCCCTTGGCAAAGGGATTGTTGTCGATCTTCAGCTTGGTTATGCGGTCATTCTGCAAGGCAAACACGGGGGATTAGTTATCAGATCTCTTATTATGACCGAGATATAGGAGTACACACCTGATAAGCCGTTACGGCTATAAACTCCGTCTCCGGGAACACAAAGGCCTGCTGGGGAGCCCAGGGAATCTGGCCGAGATCAGAGGTGCGTATGACATGCAGACGCGGCTGATACTTGTGCATGCTGGCCAGGACGATCTGGAAAAGGAGAGGAGGATATAGAATAAGTTAAAGAGGTCTTGAAAATTAGGTATATTTCTAGCCATTTTTTATGCACAGATGAAAATTTAAAACTTGAGGAACGCGAAATAAAAGATGATATGATATGATATAATATGAACATGTCTTATTGATAAACTGTTAAAAATTGCTTTAATAATTTTTAGTTATTAACAGAATTGGAGCCATTTTTTGTACACAGATAAAAATTTAAAACTTTTGAAATGCGAAATTCAAGATGATATGATATGATATAATATGAATACCTCTAGTGATTAAGTGTCAAAAATTGCTTTAAAAATTTTTAATTATCAACAGAATTGGAGCCATTTTTTATACACAGATAAAAATTTAAAACTTTAGAAACGCGAAATTCAAGATGATATGATATGATATGATATGATACCTCTTCGTAATAAACTGACAAAAATTACTTAAATAATTTTAAATTATCAACAGATTTGGAGGTAAAAATATCCCAAGAAATTCCCAAGAGTGCTTAAAACTCACATGTCCATTGTTATCCAGGGTGTTGTTCGTCAGTTTCACCTTGCTGAAGAGCAGGGCTTGGGACTGCCAGTGTTTTCCCGTGGCCGGACTCTCCGGATGCAGATACATGCGCTGCGGGCTCTGGGGCTCGGCTCCTCCGGCCGGAACCCACTGGGATCCGGAAAACTTATACCGGCAGTCGCCGATGGGCACCATCTCGAGGAGCACGCAGTAGCTGGCCTCCTCCTCCAGGCCGCTGAGGGAGACCCGCATCGAGGGAAACATGCGTCTGAAAGGGACAGAGACAATAGTAAGTGGATGTTAGTGACACGTTTCCACCATAAGATCCAAAGCAGCCAAAAGTCTTATCAGCGGGAGATAAGCTGATGATGGGGGCGAGCAAACAGGCAAATAGTAAAATGGTACCAACCTGCCGCACTTGGTGATGATCATCTCGGTTCCAATTTGATGGAACTGCTGCCACAGTTCATTGTTCTCCAGCTTGGCCTCCACATCCCCGGGCAATGTGGGTTGCGGTGGTGGCGGCGGGGGCACAAAGTGTCCGGCGAAATTGGGCATTAGGCCGCAGAGGGGATCTATGCAGTTAGAGAGAAATCCAATCCGTTAGCCGACGGCAAATCGCAGGTGGGGATTGCTCCACTTACCGGGTAATCGTTGCATAATCTGCTGGCGGTATATCTCCTGGGCGATCTGCTGATGCATGCGCAGATCGGCGATGTTGGGCAAGGTCAACATTTTGGGGTCTTTTTATGCGAGGTGATATGTAATCTTATTTTTATGCGTGGTGGTGATACTATTCCGTAGGAAAGTGAAGTGAAACACGAACTGATCGCCTTGCTGTCCAGATTGAGACTGTCTCTCGGGGTCTCAGAGCGGGCACTACTTCGATTCTGCCAGAATCCGGTCCGTTGGGTTCCTCCCTCTCTCCGCTCTTCCCATGCTCCGATCCTCAGGTAGTCGCCCGACCTGTTCTCATGCTCAAGTGGCTCACCACTTACTCACCCGCTCTCTCGCTTCCACTCCCTCTGCAGATATCTCTTTATATATATCTCCCTGCCATTGGTTGCTTATCAGCGAGAGCTACGCCATCCCGCTCTCGCTCGCTCCGCCAGATGGAACGCCATTTTCGTAACGCTTTGGAGGGGGATTTTGGGTTCTGGTTCTGTTTGTGGTGACCTCCTCCCGCGGAAACTGGGGGCACGGCACCCATCTTGCTGCTGATAGTATTATACGGAAAGGGGATCGGCATTTGGAATGGGGCTTTTCTGGGGAGAAATGGGGAAGCGCTCTTTGATGTCGCCTAATCGCATGTAATATTTATGGAACTGGAAAACGTTTTGGATATGGGCTAACCAATAATGTTCGGCGAGATTACGTTCTTCTAAAAATAGGAAGCTGTAATTCTGTGAGCACGAGGAAAACATTAAAGAATAGGTGGTGGTAGTTTTGACGAGGAATTTCGAAAATACTACTCAAAAAATCGAATTATCAGATATGTTGGGGAATTATAATTATAAGAAGTAAACCGATTCTGTAATTTCCGATTTCCATATTACTTTTCATTTGTGTAGTCACGCCAAACCTAAAAATATAAATACAACAGTACTTTTCTACAAATATTTTAATGAGTGTAATAAAATAATAATAGAACTTGCTAGTAATTTAATAAATGAATAAAAAACACAAAAATTCCAAAAATTTCGTATTAATCTTTGCTATACTATCAGTTTAAATTACAGTCTGGCTTTTCGTCTGCGTTTTACACATTCCGTCACGCCAAACCTCAATAAACTGAAATTACTATAAAAACTCAGAGATTAAAAAAATGAACTGTTTGAAAGTATTTCTATTTAATACAAATTTATAGTAGTTTAACAAAGGATATTCAATTGAGCATTTCTAAACCAGTTCTAGTACCACACAAAAAGTATCGTTTAATATATTCAAATTTTTTAAATGCCTGATTCAATTTCTTAAAATTCTTTAAAACCTTTTAGCTTCTTGAAAATGTGAAAAACCTTCCCATAGTTATCCATTAAATCAAAAACTGTGTTTCTGAAGTATTTTAAAAAAAATGTAACATTTCGATCATCGGCCCTTTTGAAAGCGCACTTGAGTGTCAAACCTTCGATATCCCCCGGAATATATATCTCGCTGTCATGATCAGCACCCATCTGTTTGGGAGCGTTTAACTTATCTGCAATCGGCCTTGCATCTTGTAGATGCAACGAAATCTCGCCGCTACCGTTTGCAACAGAGGGTCTCTAGAAAGAGATCCGCCCCGTGATAAGTCGGGCTAATCAAACCTTTAAATGGTACTTGTACTTGATGCTGGGCCACAACAAATTGCGGCAGCCGGGAGCGACCATCAAATCAAACTGGCGCCAAGCCACTGTCGCCTTCGAGCCACTTGAACCTCGAAGTGGGATGGGTTGGGATAGGATACGTCTAACGGATCAGTCACTTGTTGCCACTTGTCCTGTTTTTTCGGCTGCCCAGGCGACGGTGGCGGCACAAATTCACAGTCGAGTCATAAAAATCATCACACTTTGTCCCCGAGATGCTGCCTCCTCATCGCTGGGAACAAAAGCAAAAGACCCAGAGGATGCGAGTTTTATGGCCTGGCTGTGCGACGACCGCCGACTGTTTGTGTCGCTGCAGTTTTCGAAATTATTGTTATGATTATTGCCTGTTTGTGGGTCTGCTCTACAATTTGTTTGCTATTGTCTGGCCGCCTAAATGTTGGAGACAAAAGCGGGCCGACAAAACCGCAAAAGGACATCGCTTGGGGGTACGAAAATGGGAACCGGAACGGAGTCCATAAAGATCCTTAACGATCGATGACCAGGTTTCAAATTACCTCCGGTGATGAAGATTTAATCCAGAGATAAGTATACTACGGGATGATCTCTACTGAAATGGTATATAGTAGATAGTAACTTTTCTTAGTGTTATCATAATTTCATATCATGGGAATTGTATTTCATATTTTTTCGTTGAAAATTAAAATAATTAATTAATCCAGAGATGGGTATTCTACGAGCTGATCTTTGGTGAAATGGTAAGAAATTGTTCATTTTTTTAGTGTTATGATATCATGGGAATTGTATTTCATATTTGAAAAACAAAAAAATTATGGTTCTGACAGAAATATATATATTTTTTTTTTAAATTTAATTTTATTAAACATAAATTTCATCAAAACAAAAAATACCTTGTGAATGTTAAAATTCTAATTATTTTTTTCGATCTTGATCATATTTTTTCTGGGGATTGGATTGGCATTTAAAGACCTTACCCTAAATCCCTGCTCGCATTTCCATTACCCGTCTCCAGTCATTAGTCAGCCAGATATGCAATTTCCGGTAATTCGTAACTCGACTAGCTTTGCATAAACTCCCTGCCATATTTCCGCTTATTCCGGCAGGTCTAAGTGCCCCTGACCCGTCGCAGCCAAAAGACATGACTCAGGCAATTAGCGGAGGAAGGGAGTTGAGGAGTTCGGGAGATTCGGGATCAGGATAGCAGGCCCCGTCCAGACGGATTTGTGTCATTAGCGCTCGCGCTGCCCGCTGCCACTCGTGTCCGGCTTCATTTCCATTTTCATTCAGTTTTCGGGCTGGAAAAACCCGGGGAAATTCGGGCAGCGCTCACTAATTGCATGTTTGTTATCTTTGGGAACGCGCTTAGGCTACCTTACGCTAGATAAATCTGATAAACAGGCTTACATTTTGCACATGAATCAGACACATAAGATTTATTGTTGCTGGTTTTTTTGTTCTTTTCGTGGTTTACATGTAACTTTTGGCTTACACCGTACGTGGGTTAGATATTTGTTGTGTGCCAGGCCACAATCGTTCAATCGCCTGCATTATTTACTAGACATTTTCTCTTTATCATTTTATCATTAGCCACCAAAATGGATTGTTCGTTCCAGTATTCGTAATTCAGCTTGGTATTTGTTGTGTACTCTTCGTTAGTTTATTATAGTTTTATCACAGCTATACGTTTATATTTATTTGTTAATAATTGTGTGTTAAGATTGATTAAATGTGTTTCTCAATCCGTTTGTGATGCGGCCACAAATCATAAAAATACATTTACACCGAAATTGCCTACGAAAGAATGCTTAAAAAGGAATAACATACAAAATGTGAATAAAGTGGGAAGAAGTAGGAGAAGGGTCCTCCTTTAGGACAGCTCGAATCCGGTGTTGCTGCTCACGGCGTAGCGTAGTTTGTCCCGCAGCGTGGACTTCTTTTGGTAATTGGGCAGCTTCAGCAGGTTGAAGCAGGTGGAAGAGGTGGGCAGTCGGTTGAGCGGATCCTTTTTGCGTATAGTGAAGAAACCTCGGATCACACTGCCGATTGTGTCCCCCGTATCCTCGTCGTCACCCACTTCCACGCAACGAATGGAGAAGGGCGGCTCCAGGTGGGCAAAGCCCAAAAGCGGAGGCTTCGAGCAGCTGGTAACGAACTGGAAAATAATATTTAAGTTATTAAAGCATTAAATTGCATATAATAGGTAACAAAATACCTTTAAAAACAGCTTGCGCTCATCTTCCGTGAAATCCTTGGCCAGGATGTCCCAGAGCCAGCCCACCACACGATGGGAGTCGTGAAAGCCACCGTAATACTGTGTATGCTTTCGCAGATCCTTCAAGTCCAAGGGAACCGTGTCCCCAGAAATCAGACGCTGCAATTCCGGCGGTGAGAACAGAGATAGCCACTCCGGATTCACAATGCTGCGAAAGCCACGATTGAAGGCTATCGTCTGCTCGCGAATTTGGGTGTTCATGTGAAAGAAGGCCATGTAGTGGATGTAGACCAACTTGTTGTGGTCATTGACCACACGCGCCTTGCCACCCGGATGCAATTCGTGGGTGACAATCTTGCCCATTACATCCTGGTCCACGGAAAAGGTAAGGTTAAGATCGGCCACATCCTGCTTGTAGTGCTTGATAAAGGTTAGACTGCGATAAAGCTCGTTGTCCAACGAGGGCAGCTCGTCCATGCAGGAGTAGAGAGCCTGCTGCGTCTGGCCGAGCAGCTGGGAGAGGAAGAAGGAGGCAAAGGGCACGTCCACCACGATGCCCTCGTACACCGCCTTGCCCAGCATGCGGCCCACGAACTCGAAGAGCTGCAGATGATTGTCCTGGACGTAGGAGATGGGCGAGGGATATAGCCGCTGGTCCGAAGTGGTCTTGAAGAGATTCAGCGAGGGGTCAAACACCTTTTTGATGGTCTCCTCGAGGAACTCTTTGAACACTCCATCCTGATCAATGCCCGCCTCGTGCAGACCCTGCTGATTGATGAACCGCACCCGGATAACACCTTTTAGCGCCTGCGTAGGCTGCGCGGCCAGTTGCCTATATCCATCCTCCACAATCCGCTCGCGATGTATGACAATCAGGGCGGAGCGAGGCGAAGCGCAGGCACTCTCCGTCAGTCCCATCACCGCCTTCTCATTCTGCACGAACTTGCGGAACAGCTTGACCCGATCATCGTGCGGTATAATGTGCGGCATCTTGGCCAGCAGCAGCATAGCGTTCCGCTTGGCCTTCTCCAGGTCGTTGATGAACGTGGAGGGCTTCACCTCCGGAATGAGCCAGTGGTTGGGTGGCGTGAAGGGGCGACGGCAATCGCGGCGGTACAAGCAGAGCATAAGAGTGTGCAGCGAGAGGAAAACCGGATTCTGGACAATGCTCTTGGCACCTGCTGGAAATTTAAGTTGAATTTAATATTATAGTTAATTAAAAGTCTAGTAAACTCACCCAGGAGATTCTCGTTAATGAGTTTATAGAGAATATTATTAAGGAAGTAGGTTAACATCACATAATCGTTCAGTTTAAAAGGATTCTGCTCCGTATACATTTCATACTCATCCAGAATTCTATAAAAACAATACATTTACTATAG
The DNA here is from genome assembly GCF_030179915.1 of Drosophila takahashii. Taxonomy (NCBI): domain Eukaryota; kingdom Metazoa; phylum Arthropoda; class Insecta; order Diptera; family Drosophilidae; genus Drosophila; species Drosophila takahashii. The sequence continues at coordinate 11,577,975 of NC_091680.1, forward strand.
TATTTAAGGAATTTTTTAGCACAATCTACATACGTGACGTAGTGCGTCATGCAGTCGCAAAATAGCATCAGCATGGCGGTCTGCGGCTTTTGCAGATTAGTCTCCGACTTGAGCAGCTCCAGATACTCTTTCATTCCACAATTCGGACCCAGTGAGGTGATTAGCAACCAAATATCATACAGCACATTGTCGTTGTAGCAGATGCCAGTCAGAATGTCCAATTTCATTTGGGAGAGGGTGTTTAGCGCGGCATAGTACATGCCGCAGATGCGGGACACCTGCACCACATCCGCGTTGTCCAACTTCCGCCACTGCTGCTTCGTTTGCTTGCTGTTGGCCACTCCCATTAGGTTGACACCCCTCGTGGAGCTGCGTTCCAAGGCACGACGCAAAAGATTCGATGTGGATGGCTGCTGGGGGGGCTGGAACTCGATGCGCTCGTAATTAAGATTGATTTCCTTCAGGAGATCCCCCAGCAACAGTTTTATGCATCGATGATCCCACAGCATGTGAAACTGCTTCTTAATCAGCGGCACATTCTGATTCTGGGCGGGCTCTGGTCCGGGAGTATGCCAGCCCAGCAGCTCGTGCCACTGGGTGAACACTCCCTTGGTGGTCACCGTGTTGGGTATTAACTCCAGCAGCGATGTAGTGGTTTCCTGTAGGGATTTCATTATAAATTAATCGATTCAATAAGCGTTTTGCCACGACTTACAGTCAGTAGTGGGTAGGCCAACTCCTTGGACTCCCCCTGCCCATCAATGTTGAACAAATTCACTATGTTTCCCAGAAACGCCAGGGACTTGGTGCCCGGCATGCTGGCGCCAAACTCCTCGAACCACTGCAGATCACCCGAGATGCCCAGGGCCTTCTTTAACAGCCCCAAAGACGAGAACTGCTCCAGGCACTGCGGAACACTCTGGTGCAGATGGTAGATCAAGGCGGGCACAGACAGAATCTCCGACAGAAACTTGGTCAGCAGATTCCGACTGAAGTTGCCATCGATCAGGGGGCGCAGGCAGAGCGTTATGATGGCCACCAGGGTGACGGGCTTCACGGACAACTCCTCGCGCACAGTGCCGCGCAGCAAAACGAGCTGGAAAATAAAATTTCATATATCAGATTAAACAAATTTACATTATAAAAGCAACCAAACCCACCCGCATGGTTCTGTAGAAGTCGTGCTGCACCAGATGCCCCTGGATGTTGCAGCAGATCTTCTGCATGGCCGGCTGCACCTTCTCGAACTGGGCACTCCTGAGTATAGCCCAAGATTTAGGAGCCGTAAAGACCACCAGTGTGTGCAGGAAAAGGGCCAAGGACAGGCTGTCGGCATGGTTCTCGGGCTTGAGCTCGGGCAGCAATATCAGGCAGTTGGTGAGCAGTATCTTGATGTGCGCGATCCACGGCAGGCTGCGCTCCTTGAACAGGCAGAGGGCGGCGTAGGATAGCTTCGTGTTCTCCGTCTCCATGGCCTTGATGATGTAGCGGCAGATGCGCTCCAGACGCTCCCGCGAACGCACATCGCTCTTGTCCAGCTTGATTTGGGTGAGGTAGCGACGGAGCACCGGGTACACAGCGATGGCCTGCAGCTCCAGTTCCGCCTCCTTGTCGTCCTGACTTTCGGTGAAGATGGCATCGAAATCGTGGCTGTAAGTGAGATTTTTAGTTATGTTAACCTGTTTTATTGAGTAGACACCTACATGATCCGCTTCTGGTACTTCCTGCGCGCCGCGTATCCTTTGAGCGTGGACTGCAGTAGGATGGCCGCCTGCTCGCGACGCTTCTCCAGTGCCCGCTCCTCCCGCGCCGCCTTCGTCTGCTCCAGGAAGCTGGTTTTCTGGTTCTGGGCAAACATCTCTCACTGCAGCAGGTTGATGATGTTCTTATGATGATGTATGTTGCTGTGGGCGTTTGTTTTCGTTGGGATTGTCGCTGTTCCGGACCGTTTTCCTCGGTTCAATCACTTCCTCGTGCTGAGCGCTGTCCCGGGGCCTTGATTCAGTGCATCGCTGGACTTTTTCTGCATCGTAAATCCAGCAAATTTACAAAAATTACCTCAATTTTATTCCAATTGGTTTTGCATTCTTCTCTAGGGATGTGAAAAATATATATCGAAATGGTAATATATCGATATTTTTTAATATAATAAAACTGTTTGGGGTTTAAAAATATAAATGGTTGTATATTTAAAAAAAATGCATATTAATATTTATGTAAATTAAAATTTATTGAATTTAATTTCTGATTACCAATTTCCAACAAAAACTGCTTTAAGTATACATTATAATAGTATCCCGGCACTCGTTCTTTACTTTAAAATTAAATTGGGGAGTTTCGTATTGGTTCTTAATAACTAAAAACTGTTAGTTTATTTATAATTTCGTAATAAATAAAAAGAGATTAAAAACTTTTCTAGCTAGATCAGTGGTTTGCACCTCCGATACAGTAGCACAGCTACGAACCCAGGGTTGCTTTGTCGCACTACACTGCCCATTGCGAAAAGTAATCGACGGCTACCCACAAACTCATCGACTGTATCGAATACTCATCGATTTTGGTTCCAGCTCTAGCAACGCTGAGTTCGCGTGAATAAATAGTTAATTAATTGCTGAAAAAATGGAATAGCTGGCGAAAACATGCATCCAACCAAGTGCAACAGCAGCCGTGCGCAGTACTACGTAGTCGGGCGATTGTGAAAACACGTTGAGCGTACGCGAATGGAAGTGTGTGGCCAAAAAAATAAGTTATGGTTTAGCAAAAACAACAAAGCTAAAGCCCAAAAGTGCTAATAAAAAGTACACACACACGTCCACACATTCACACACACACACAGGCGCGCGCGAGCAAAGGTGAAAATTATAAATTAATAAATGCCCGATGCGATCCGATCGAATCCGATAGCATATCAAATTAGCGAAATATGCTCGATTCCCGTGCTGATCGGATCAAAACTGTGAATTGCAACAGAAAATAATTTCAAGGTTTGCAGCAGGCGAATAGAAGGCGAAAAGGTAATTGAAAAATAGAACGATTTTGGCACAAGCGCAGTGTAGCTATATATTTTTGTTGTCTGGCCGACCGTGGCTGCTGGGTGGGTGGGGCGTGATTTTGGGGGCCAATCTTCTGTGTGTGCGCGCTATGTGGTGAAAACAACAAACCCCCTTGCCCCAGGAAGCCCCCCACGCCACTGCAAGAAAAAGACGGCGAAACGGAAAGCGAGTGCAAATGAAAACAATTGACAGGGGAAGGGGAGGGGTGGGGGGCAGAGAGGGAGAGGGCGTTTCAAATGCCCTGTAATGCGCTGCTCTCTCATGTAATTTGCCGTAATTTCGCCCGTGCATTGCTCAGTGTGTCACTCTCACTCGCACTCACACTCACACTGCCGGATGTGTGTGTGTGAGAGCTCTCCCCATTTTCTTGACAGCAGCATCATCGTTCCGTTCCTTTTGGGCTGTCAGAAAAAAAGGCGCGCGCTCCTTTTCGCCCGTTTCGCTCTCCCTGTCTGCGATTCTGCTTCCCGCAGGCAGCTCCACCATTTTCTTTCTAAAACGCTGACGCCAGCGCCAATCATTCGCCATCAGCCGCTCCTCCTCCGCGGTGCTCCCCACTGCATCATCTTCCAGTGCAGTCTTCAGTCTCGTCTTCAGCTTCAGCTTATTGAATAGAACAATTCCCCGTTTCTGTGTGTCTCGTCTCTCTGCAAGAGATGCGGATATAATCATCATAAAGTTTATTCGTAACGTAAATAAACGTTAGGAATATGCAAAACGCCTGCGATCGCGACTGCTGAAAGGGCAGAAAAATACAAATAAAAGAACGTGTGAGTTTCCAGTATCCTGTTTGTGTGTGTGTGACTTCCAACAGCGTTTGTTGAACTTTGGAAATATTTGCAAGCCGGTTGGAAAATAACAGCAATTGCAGCAGTGACGCATAACCTCAAAGATCGACCCGGGCATGCACAAGTACCGTTAGATCGAGGCGCGCTAAACGGCTCTCTGCGCTCTCTCAGTCGCAAAAAGTAGAAAAAAGAATGTGAAATTTCGTTTTAAACGTTAAGTAGTAAAAAAGTAAACATCGGTAAATTCCAAAGCAGTAGCAGTGCTTTTAATGCAGTAATTGGGGCCCGTTATGTTTTAGTGCTTGCCCACACACACATACGCAGGGGCTCGAATACAGGGGCCGTTACATTGCCTCTGGTTTAAATTACAGTGGCCACTCGATTATAGGAACTGTCAAAGTATTTTATATACTAAAAATATATTTTTAAATTCTTGCGAGTTTACCATCATTTTGTTTTTTAAATGTTTTCTAATAGTTTCAATGACTCAATGATTTTTTTTAAATATTTTTTTTAACACTTTTGGAGTGCCCACTGTATAGCAGTAGAAACACGGGGAAAAAATCGAAGAAAGTCGCCAGAGCAAAAGCAACGGCGGCAGAAGAAACAAGATTCGAAATGGGCACACACAAGCGATGGCAAACGAAACTAAATGAAAAGTGCGAAACTGTGCAAAAAAAACCTAACCAAACTTTTCGCCCCCGCTCGCCACAACCCCTTCTTCTTCTTCTTTTCGCCCGCCCCGGAAATTAAAAACGAAACCCAAATCCAAAGTCGAAATTAACGATTTCGTATTTGAAATGTTTGTTATTTTATTGATTTATCGTCGCTCGTCACTCGCGCCATCGAAGCGAATCGAAGGTGTTATATATTTGTTGTTTATTTGCGTTCCTGATAAGCCAGTCAGTCAGTCCATGCAAATGCTAATTTCCATTCGTCAATTACAGATAATTGTTGTTGCTACCGCGCTGCCGTCTCCGAGCTTGTAAATTTAACAAATTAGCGAAAACTGATTTGATTAAATTCGAACGTTATTTGCGGCTTGAAGTTTATTTTATTATCGCCGCACGGCACTCTAATCCCGGCGACAAATTCGTGGAAAATAAGAGAAGTGATTGAGTCGTGATCACGTGGTTAGGAACTGGGGTATTTTCCTTTGAGATTGGGCCTAACTCTTAAGGTATTTTTCATAAAAGGTTAGGTTATTATTGTATCCCAAATTTCCCAATATTAGGGCCATTTTCTCATCCGCATGTTAAATTAAAAGGAAGCTTTAAATACTGATTTCCCATACGGTTTCATGGTTTAAACCGTTCTTTAAATTCGTTAAATTTCGTTAAATTGAAAGTATGGTTAAAACTCTGATTTCTAATGCGATTTCAAGGTTTTAACCCTACTTTAAATTTAACAAACGGACAAGAAAACGGACCATAGAGTAATTAATTTAAGCCCTACTCTAAATATTATTTTTTAACCCTTACAATGTTTTCTCTACTTTCAGGAAACGCAACCAAATAACCACAAAGAGCCGTAACAATTACAATACAACAAACTATAATAGACACACAGTCCCCGCAACCAAACAAGAAGCAAACTAACAACGAGATGAAGTACGCAACTGGAACTGACAACGCGATGTCCTCGGGCATCAGCAGCCAATCCCACAACTCTAACAGTGCATCCAACGAGATGCAGCCCACCACATCCACGCCGACTGCAGTCCACAAGGAGGCGACATCCACAGCCACGACGACGGCGGCACACGCCAATGGCAATTCCAATCCTAACGCCAATCCCAATCCTAACCAGAGCCAGCCGTCCAACGCGCTGTTCTGCGAGCAGGTGACCACAGTGACAAATCTCTTCGAGAAGTGGAACGACTGCGAGCGAACGGTCGTGATGTACGCGCTGCTCAAGCGGCTGCGCTACCCGAGCCTCAAGTTTCTCCAGTATTCGATCGACAGCAATCTGACCCAGAACCTGGGCACCTCGCAGACGAATCTGAGCAGCGTGGTGATCGACATCAATGCCAACAATCCGGTGTATCTGCAGAACCTGCTGAACGCCTACAAGACGTTCCAGCCATGCGATCTGCTCGACGCCATGTCCTCCTCCTCATCGGACAAGGATTCGATGCCGTGCTACGGCAGCGACTTCCAAATCACCACCTCTGCGCAGTGTGACGAGCGGAAGCTGTACGCCCGCAAGGAGGATATTCTGCACGAGGTGCTCAACATGTTGCCGCTGCTCAAGCCGGGCAACGAGGAGTCCAAACTCATCTACCTGACCCTCATCCCGGTGGCCGTCAAGGACACCATGCAGCAGATTGTGCCCACGGAGCTGGTGCAGCAGATCTTCTCGTACCTGCTCATCCATCCGGCGATCACCAGCGAGGACAGAAGGTCGCTAAACATTTGGCTGCGTCACCTGGAGGATCATATCCAGGCTGCGGCGGCGGGCCTGACTAATCGCAGTTACTTCCTGCAGCCCTCGCCGCAACTGGTCGCCGGTGGCAGCTCCACGGGCAGTGGTAGCTGTTCCTCCTCCTCGGCGGCCAGCTCCTCGACAGCCTCCTGTTCGTCGGTGGCCTCGTCCTCGCTGTGCCCCGCCGCCGGCAGCGGCAACCGATCCTCACGCACCAACGACTGGCAGACCATCGCTCCGCCCAGCAAACAGCTGCAGAACAAGCTAACCGGCGATTGGCGCGGCAGCGGAGGCGGCAGCGGCAGCTCCAGCGGGTCAATCAATCCACTCTGTGATAATCTCAATGGTATTACCCTGAACGAATTAGCTTCTAGTCAGAATAGCCTCGGCCTGTCGCTGGAGGGCAGCTCTTCGCTGGTCAACGGTGTGGTCGCCGGAGCGGGCTCAATGCTGGGAATCGGCGGTGGCGACGACCATGACACGTCGTTCAGCAAGAACGGCACCGAGATACTCGACTTTGACCCGGTCACCGCCGCGGATATGGGTGAAGCGTGCAGCCTGGCGAGCAGTAGTCTTAGAAATCCGGTAGACGATCGTTTGCAACCGCCGCCGCATCTTCAGCAGCAGTTGCTCCAGCCGCCGCCCTACGCATCGATCCTAATGGGCAATGTGGGCGATCAGTTTGGAGAGATCAATCGCTGGAGTTTGGATAGCAAGATTGCGGCTCTGAAGACTCGCCGATCGAACAGCCTCACCACGCAAACGATCTCGAGCTGCTCCAGTTCTTCCAACTCCTCGGTGATCACGGTCAACGACAATTGCTCCAATTCCACGGAGAATCTGGCCCAGTTCGCCAACAAGCCGCGCAGCTTTTCCCTATCCATTGAGCATCAGCGAGGGGCTCTAATTAATAGTGGCTCCGATACGCGTCTGGACGAGTTCAAGCCCAACTATATCAAGTTCCACACCCGCAACGTGGGCATGTCGGGCATCGGCCTTTGGCTGAAGTCCCTGCGTCTGCACAAGTACATCGAGTTGTTCAAGAACATGACGTACGAGGAGATGCTGTTGATCACCGAGGACTTTTTGCAGAGCGTTGGCGTCACCAAAGGCGCCTCCCACAAGCTGGCCCTCTGCATCGATAAGTTGAAGGAGCGCGCGCACATACTCAACCGGGTGGAGCAGGAACTATTGACGGGTCAAATGAAGCTGAGCACGGCCGTCGAGGAGCTGACCAACATTGTGTTGACACCGATGAAGCCTCTGGAGTCCCTTGGGCCGCCGGAGGAGAACATTGGACTGCGTTTCCTGAAGGTCATTGACATTGTGAGCAATACATTGCAGCAGGATCCGTATGCTGCGCAAGATGACGAGACTCTGGGGGTTTTTATGTGGATCCTGGACCGGTCCATTCATAACGAGGCATTCATGAACCATGCCAACCAACTCAAGGACCTTAAGTTTAAGCTGTCCAAGATGAAGATCTCCATGGTGCCGAAGATGCATCACGTTAAGCCAGCCGGAGTGGGAGGGCCAAGCAATGGAAACATCAACAAGCCAAGGTATGTTTTACAAACTCTCGTTAAGTTTATTCAGTCGTGTAATATTATTTTTTATTAGGTGGAATGGCAAGACTCGCAAGTGCGATACGAAGAACGGCAGCAACGATAGGATTAACAATCGCAAGAACTCCAACGACATGCTGAACTTTTCGCTGAATTGCCTGCAGCATCCGCTGCCCCATCACTCGCAGCAGCAGCCGCCGCCGCCTCTGCCGCAGTTTGACTACAACGGCTACGGCGGCGGACCGTCGCATCAGCCGCAGTACAAGAGCTCCTCGTACCCCAGCTTCATGGGCAATCCCCAGCAGCAGCAGCAGCCGCCACCGCCGCCCGGAAAGTCGCATCATCATGCCCAGCAGCAAATGCAGCAAATGCTGCAGCAACACAACCACTTTCCGGCCTTGCCGCAGCAGACACCACCGCAGTCGCATCGCCGGTCGCTGAACAATCTCATCCTGGTGGCCGGCGGTCCACAGCAGCCGCAGCAATTGATCTTCAAGCCGGGCCAGGGAGTACTTACCAACAATGGATCCAACGACAACCTGCAGCAGCAGCAGCAGCGGAAGCTCAGCGGAGGAGTTTCCAGTGCGGAGCAACAACCAAAGAAGACAATGGCCGCTGTAGTGATGGTTAGTAATCCGAATCAGAGTCAGGAGCAGCACGATCAGCCGCAGATCCTAATCAATAACAACAACAATAACAACAGCATGCTGAACAACAATTTGATTAATCAACAACAGCTGCAACTGTTGGCAGCAGCTGCCGCCGCCGTGGGCAGTGGCAGCTGTCTGTGCTCCAATGGTAGTAATGGTGGTGGTGTAACCGGCGGTGCCTGTGTCCACAATCTCTGTCACCAAAGCAGCAAGAACAACAACAACAACAGTCATGCCGTGGATCATTGCCTGTCCCAGCCACCGCTGGTCAACCTGGGCATGTCGCCCCACGTCACCGAGTACAAGATGAATGACTTCAAGAGCCTGGAACAGCTAGAGACGTTGTGCCGCCAAATGACTGAACAGGCAATGAATTGAGCAATGAATGTTCTGGGCTGCCAGAGGGATTGGATTGTAGGCCAGCAGTTTTTGTGTTCACTTAGCTTTGAACCGTGTTTGAAGTTTGATTTCATAAACGAACATAAATGTTTTTATATTTAGCTTTGTAAGATTCGTATCTATGTTTGTGTCGCGTCTAGTTGTCCCCCTCACAACCCCGATTTGTAATCCTTTTTAGTTAGTAAGCCGATATAGTTTGTTTTAATGTTAAGTTTATTAATTGTGTGCCAAGTGCGTCCCCGAAAGTATGATCAGCTGGCGGGGCTTGCAGGACCAACGGCTGGCCGTTGGACTTGCAAAGCCCATGTGCAGCAATCCCCGACAGAAGTCCCCAGGTCAGCTGTCAGCGGGGGCGTGGCATCTTGCTGTCAATGTTATTAATGTCTAGGTTTCGTAAATGTTGTCGCCATTTATGTAGTTAAACTAACATGCCAAGCCTCTCAACAAAAACCACACACATCGCAAACCAACACACAATACAGTAACTTTTCTCTATGTAGGAAAATTTGGCCAAATTTGATCAACACTTTACGCTATTCTAATCCTAATCACACACCATCAAGAACGTCGCCAAATGAATGAAAAATACCCCGCTAAGCGACGACGAAAAAGGTTTATCTAGTAAAAATTATAAAATGAACTCTGCATCGTGACCATGAGACTGACTAAGATTACTTTTCGCAACTATAAAAACTAGAAAGAAGAAAGCTGGATGGAGAGGGAATTGAAAAGTGAGAATTGAGAAATGAGAATTGTTTGCGCGAATCAAAACTAGGCTTGCTGAATGAAGTAGTAGTCACATAATGGATATGTTTATATATACACGTACACATAATTTATTTTAAATTAAAAGGAACATATTTGCTGAACCGTAACTGCACCAGAGGAAATCGCAATACAGCGGAAACAACCACTAGACTAAACTTTCACCGGGAAGAGTTTCAATGTTTCACTGTTTGTGTTTGAGAATCGGAACCAGAACCACATATTGTATTTTGTATAAGTAAGCGTAAGCGTAAGCCAAACCCGATCACGATCATGATCATCATCAATGTCATTGAGTAGCCCTATCTGTACTATTACTATTATGTTTGCTTTAGTCAATTGTTTATCATGTAAATGGCAAGCCAATCACTCGATATGTTATGTTTTAGTTGTTTTTAAAAAATTATATATATTTATATATACGAATGCATGTCGCATTATAAGCGTAGTAGGTTCAAAAACACGATGACGACGGAGGAGCGGAGCTGAAAAGAGAAGGCAGCCAAAAAAGAACTACCATAAGATCGTGAAAACGTGTAGAATAATTATGATTGTATAAAACCGAACAAACGCTTGTGTAAATCTTGCTTAGAAATGTTTTTGTTTTTTATTTTAAATTTGTTGTCGATATTTCCAAAATACTTTTGTTAACAACAACACCGCAACACTGTAAATCGCTGATGCTTTTATTTATTAATAAAAAAAACCTATTGTACGGCCAGTTGGGAAACAGAAATAATCGAAACTTTAGCGAGTTCAAAACGATCCACAAAACTGAATGGTTTAAATGTAAAGTGCAACTACTCGTAGACGAAAGTGCATAAGTCAGTTAGATGTTCGCAAGTTTATCAGAATGCGAGCACAAAAACAAGCGTGTACCTACCCACACATATACACACATACAATACCTACATATATTTATTTTCAATAAATTATTTCGAGAATTAAAAATACCCCTGCTGTTTGCCTAACAACCCAGGTTGCCATGCGTCTCCGCTTTTGTTGTCCGGCGTAAAACAACTTCAAACCGAGGTTAGCCTTCGAACACGACACACGAAATTGTCGAAGCAATTTTCTAAAATATTTTTTTCCGTAGCCAAAAATTATTAGATTTACAGAATGAGCCGACATCGCTTTAACAACGTCCAAATCAAGGCGCTTCCGGGCGGACTAATGGCACACCAGGAGCCGGAAGCGGATGGTGGTCAGTCCAGTGCCCAGAAGATGCCCATATGGCCCAGCGAACGTATTGCACCCGGCGGTTCTGGAGCCTTTCACTCGGCCAAGGTGGAGTACAGCAAGGAGACGGCTGATCTGATCCGATGTAAGTGGGTTTATAAGTAGCCGAAGCTATTCCTTGAAAACCTCCCATTTAGTGCTCGTCAAGGAGTCCAAGATGTCCATGATGGTACGCAAACAGATCGATGAGAGCCTGCGCAATGGAGCACCTTTGCCACTTCCCGAGCCGCCGCGTCCAAACACCCGGAACGATCCTGACCGGGAGACACTGGCCATTTTGGAACGTGCTCGCAACGCCAAGCGCAAGAATCTCCGCCAGATCGAGCAGAGCGGGGCCTACAAGCTGAGCTACTATCGTCCGCCCGCCGACAACCGAATGCCTGGGGAGAAGGCCAAGTCGCAGCTCCAGTTCACCATGGCGGGGACTCATCTGCCGGATCCGGCAGTCAAACCACGACGTCGTCCACGCGAGGAGCAACTGGTGACGGAGGAGGATCTCATCAATGAGCGTAAGTATTTATATATATATTATTTTATATATTAGATGAGATCCTATGGTTTTTTAGTACTGGACCAAATCAACGAGCGTGCCGAGTGGCTGACCGAAATGGAATCCATGGGCCAGGGCAAGAAGTATCGTCCCGAGATCAGAGAGCAGATTGCCGAGCGTCTGCGTCGCATTCAGGCTCTAGAATCCAAGATGAAGATGAAGTCCGATGGTGGCTTCCGTTTTGTCGACTAAATGTTTTAATCTGTTTTAAGCGTTCACCAAATCATTAAATGCCACGAATTAATCGAATTTTGTGGGATATTCTGTTAACACTCGATAAATAAATAGCTTTATTCAACTTATTTGCATTCGTATAATTTGGATTTCGTTAAATTTCCTTTTGATCTGGCACATATTTAATACACACTCATTATAACAATGTAAGAAGCCCAAACGCTAGCACTTTTGACTTGAAATTTGTTTTGGCAAAATGAGTATAAAGTACAAGTTAAAAATTCATAGGGTTTAATTAAAAATACCGAATAAATTACTGGATTATAAGTATATGTGTATATAGAATATACGGCTATATATATATCTGGACCTACGCACTACATTCTGTATATATATATATGCACGCATCTGTAAGTTCAAGAGAGTAATGATCCACCGTTCAAAAATAGACTTTTGTGACCTTAGCTTGTGCTCAACCTTGGATTCAGGGGGTGGTTTTGCTTAGCACGACGGCATGTGGCACCGGAACTCGCTGGCCGCCTCCGCGAAGCGATTCCGGATCAAGTAGCCGCTAATAACCTCGGCCACCTCATGCGGACGGTCCTCGTGCACGGCGTGTCCGCAGCGGGCCAAAACCTGCATCTGAAAGCGGCCCTGCATCTGGCCAACTGTCAGCGTGCGGTCCAGACCATCGATGCTGGCGAGGAGCAGCTGCTTGGGCAGGCGCAAGTTGAGGAACTTGTCGCTCAGGCCCGAGAACCAGCCCACCCAGTACTTCTCCGACTTGGACAGATCAATGCGCCAGGTGTAACTGGGGGGAAACATAAAGTAAGTTAATCATTTCTCTAATATAAGATTATTTAACGCTACTTCTTGGCCGCTTCGGTCATTGATTTGGTCGTGATGGGCTTCTTGAAATCCGCGCCAGCTGCTGTACCTTCTGCACTGCCATCGGCTGCTTCATCGCCCGGCGGCGACGATTCTTCGTCCTCCGAAATGCTGAACGGATTGGGAAACATGCTGTTGTGGTGAGCCTCCTCCAGGACTTCATCGGGTAATGGCAGGTCATTCGTTGCCAGTTTGTTCGTTGTACAGCTAGAGGGGATTAAAGTGTTACTCCTTTTGTGCGGAGCAATTAGATAGGCTAACTCACTTGATTATCTGCCCGGGCATGGACACCTTAGCGCTGTCCACATTGCGCACCTGGCCGCTCCGGATGCACCATTCGATGGCATTCGGAATACTCTGGAAATACTTTGGACGGGAGCGCAGAAAGCTTTGCATGCTGGCCAGTGCCTCCATGGCAGTGCCCTCCACCACATCGATCACGGTTATGCCAATCAAATTGGGCACCAAATTCATGTGGGCAAAGTGAACGGCGATGGCGCCGCCCATCGAGTGGCCAACGACAAAGAGCTGCGGCACCTCCTCGGGATACAGCTTCAGGATTAGGTCTCCAATGTCCCTTTAATTGTTTGGAATAATTTTATAATTAATACAGAATTTCATCAATATGCTAGATTTTTTGGTATTAAAAAAATTCCCTAAGAAAGTCGAACTATTTTTATTCTATTTAATGGGAATACTGCCTATAATCGCAATCGAAATGGATTAATCAATATACTCATTTGGCCAAAACATTGTAAAATCGTACAGAACGACCTCATTTCAATTTTCATGCGCTATTTTTATAAACAAAGAGATTATGCAAATTGGCCTGATCGTTCATAGAGTTACACGATGTTAACTAAAATGTAAATTTAAATTGCATTTACAATTATAAAATAGAAACTATTAAATTTTCTTTTAAATGCAATTATATTTAAAATAAAATAATCAATTTCTCACAAAGGCTCATACAGAATACAGTCATTTGATAAACTACTTGGAATTTAAATTTAAATTTAAATTTAAGAAATAGGAACAGATTCTAAGTAGTCTCTATTTAAGGTCTATTAAATGCAATTATTTTTAAAAGAATTGAAAAATACATTTCTTACAAAGGCTCATAGAGAATACAGTCTTTTGATAAACTACTTGAAAATGTAATCTGTTTAAATTAAAAAAATAGGACAAGATTTTAGATAGCCTCTATATCCTATGTCGTATCTTTTAGAACTCAAATTGTAGGGTGACCGAGCGATCAAAAATATTTTTTGTTGAGGATATGCCCTAGGATTTCCCTGGTTACTTAAGCGTTTCGAATGGAACCAACTCACTTGGCCAACGTATCCGCGGAGAGATCATCCTCGTCGTCCACCTTGCTGTCGCCGTGACCTCGCAAATCGATGCAGAGGCACTGGCAATGGATCATGCTGGTCACCTCCGACTAAAAATAGAGATAAAAGTTCCAATTAACCAAGATTTCCATCTCGAAGCAGCGCGATACTCACACAAAAGTGGGCCCAGGTGAGGGCCGAATAGCCACCTCCATGGAGCAGGAGGAGCACTGGACCCGGCTTCTCTGGCTGCTTGGTGCGGTAAATCCGAAAGGTGCGCTGCTCATCCACCGTGACGTCCTCCTTCTCCGCGAAGAACTCGTTCCACATGCCCGGCTTGTAGTCGCGGATGCGCGACTTCTTGAACGAGTCCCTGCAATTAGCCAAATTGGGTAGAGATTGCGTACTCCCCATCCCAACCCGAAAGTTCTGCACTTACGCTCGTCCAATGCGCCCGCCAGGAATTGTGGGTGGCAGCTTGCCCTTCAATATCGTGCGCTGTAAACTCGACATTGATTCGATTGTCTCCGCAGCGGGGTCAACAGGTGGTGCTCCTACGGTGCAGGTGCAAGTGGATATTCACTCGTCCGTCGCTCGCAAAAATCCGTTCCAAAACAAATAAAATAGTTCCAAAATTCAACGAAGAAATAGAGCTGAACTAACACCTAGCGATAGTATCGATAACTAGTATGATGTAGTTGCAGTGGGCGAAAAACGAAAATGACAAGAGCTGGCAGCCCTGTTTCAAGAGCTTTATTGGCAATGCCTTTGTCTGGCAACACCAAACTTTAACTGCTAATAATTCAAATCTGAAATTGAATATAATTACCTCACTCCTTGATATCCCAATGTTAATATTCGAATGGAATTAAGCTGACAGTTTGATGGCATTAAAAATAATTGAAAAATACGCTTTCTTTGATTTCTCATTGCATTTATTAATAGCTATAATTTTTATAAAAAGTTAAAAAAGGTGTTAAAAGTACTGCAATCCACACTTGCACCTTATCAGCCTAGCAAACACTTCACCTTAATGGCAAAATGATGACCAAGGTAATGGCCTTTCGTTAAGTGGAAGCCAAAAACCACTTTTTAAAGCGTTGCAAATTTGAAAACCAGTTTTTTAGAATGCATACAAGAAAGTTACATATGTTAAGAAGATGTTTGACCTATTTAACGGTAAAGACAGCTACTTAAAAACAAACAAAGCTCTTAACAAGTTGTTACTGATACACACAAGCAGTGGCACGTCGCTATAAGGAACCCAGAATCCCAAAGCTTAAGAGCTATGTTGGATTGCCTGATAAGCAAGTTCCACTGTATTGCTCATAGTATTCCGGGCTAAACAAAAACGGAAACGGCACGGGGCCGGATTGCTCAGTTGCTTGATGGAACGCGACGTGCTCACACCGAAAACTAGAACTCTACTCTGATAAGAAACGGCTGAGGAACAGCTCCAAGTTATTTTGACCTCATACAGAGAAAGATAAGACATTGTTGGGTATGTATCGGCAAAAGCGTTAAAATCTTAACAAAGTGCAATATATCTTTGTTTATTTTGGTATCTAAACCAATATAAGCTTAATGTTGTTTATTTGTTTTTACGGTTTCAAGATAAGGCAAAAATAACATAATCGATTGAAAAACCGTTTAGATTAGGTGGTACTCAGTTAAATTGGAGTATTAACAAAAACATAAACTAATTTACAACTTTCGTAAAGAAAACGAGAGCCACGAAATAATTTTAAAAATTTTAAAGGGACATAAGAGTTCTAATTTTTTGAAATCATAAATTTAGATGAGCATCTTGAGGGTTAAAGCTTTTGCAGAGTTGGCAACTCCTACACAACAGCTGTTCCCTATCGCCGTCTCGCTCCCTCATGCCCTTCCTTTTCATTTGCCGGCAGAATTGCATTTTGCACTTGTTTTTCCCAATTAAGCGGTCAAATTGGCGTCAATCTAATGTTTTAGTGACTCTATAGCTCTATAGCCGCTTCCCCAACTGATAACCGGAATGTTAGGACATCACTTTGTGTGCTAATAGCTATTTCGACATTTTGATAAGGTGAGATGGGTTGATAAGCTAATTTTTTGCACAACCACAGGTGCAATTGTTGTTTTTGTTGGCTATTTGTTTACGTATGTAAATTTGTTTTTGCCCATAAATTTAGATTAACCAGTTGCGCGACACGTTTACGGTTCGTCGACTGCGAAAAAAATGTCTGTTATTAAGGTTTCGCCCGCTTACAGGTGAAAACATGACTGCCAACGGGAATGGAACCGCTCAGGTTTTGGGAGCCGGCATCGAAATCGTGGCGGAACAGAAGCTCCAGCCGGAGTCCAAGATTTACGAGCGCGTGCAGCAGCTGGTGGCCTTTTTCAAACAGCAATTCGCAGCGGATCCAGAGTTTATAGTTCGAGTGCCGGGCAGGTGAGTTCCCCTAATCCCCTAGTTTATCCCACACCCACTGATGACTTCTCCCCTTTCCAGGGTCAACATTATAGGCGAGCATGTGGACTACTGCGGCTACTCGGTGCTCCCCATGGCAGTCAGCCAAAGCATCTTCCTGGCAGTGGCCAAAAATCCGGATGACAGCGAACTGCAGCTCAGGAATCTGGAGGAGGCCAAGTTTCCGGGCTACGATGCCGACCTGAAAACGCTCAGGTGGGTGATTCATTTAATGATAGTCACAGACCTTCATTACTGGGAATTGAAAGTACATAATATATATCTGTACACTAGATTTCAGTTCGCTCTTACTTTTCTACATTTCAATTGGTTTATATCAAGAATATCAGTTATGGATATGATATTACACTGCTTATATGCAAATAATATTTACGTTTCCCTTTTATATATATACTTCATTTTGCTTCAAACCTTAGTGAACAGATAATTTATATTCCTGATATAATTAGCTTAAATGATCCCAGTTTTTATTATTTAATGATATTACACTGTTTGATATGCTAATAATTTATTCGCAGTTAAAATATTAATGTATCAACGTTCCAATTTTTTCAAAATCCTAATGGAAAGATAATTTTAATTATTTATAAATTTAGGTTAAATGATCCCAGTTTTTATTATTTAATGATATTACACTGCTTAATATGCAAATATTGTATTTACATATAAAATATGTATTTATTAATGTTCCAATTTTTTTTGAAACAAATATAAAGATAATTTTAGTTCTTTAAAAATTTATCTTAAATGATCCCAGATTTTACTTATTTGCTTTATAAAATTTTTATTTTACATATAATAAATACCCTAATTTTCCCTTATTCCAGAATCGAGTTGCCAAAAACTGGAGGTCCCGCCTGGTACAACTATTTCTTGTGCGGCATCAAGGGCGTTCAGGAGAGTCTTGGCAGCCAGTGGAAGCCCATAGGAATGCGCATTGCCGTGGACGGTAATGTGCCGCTGGCTGCAGGACTCTCCAGTTCCAGTGCCATGGTCAGCTCCGCTGTTCTGGCCACTGCCCAAGTGCAGGGCAAGAAGCTGGACCGCCGGGAGCTGGCTTCGATTTCGGCCAAGTGCGAGCAATACATTGGCACCCACAGCGGTGGAATGGATCAGGCCATTGCCTACTTGGGAAGAGTAGGCTGCGCCCACCACATCGAGTTCCATCCCAAGCTCAAGGGCACGCCGGTGACATTGCCAGCGGGCAAGTGCTTCGTGGTCGCCAACAGCCTGGCGCAGAAGAACAAGGCTGCTTCGTCGGACTACAATGAACGCGTGGTGGAGTGCCGACTGGCCACACGATGGCTGGCCAAGCACAAGGGTCTGATCAATTGGGAGGACATCGTGCGCTTCATCGATCTGGAGGAGGCTTGCCAAATGGATAACGAGACGTTCGAGCAGCTGATCAAGGACACCTTGACCAAGTGGAACTACACGCGAGCGGATATCTGCAAGGAGCTGGGAGTCACCGAGCAGGAACTGGAGACCAAGTTCCTGTCCGCCAACACGCGGCACATGGAGCAGTTTAAGCTGCGTCAACGTGCTCTGCATGTCATTCAGGGTAGGATTTATGTTAGCATTTTGAACATCACTCATTACTTTTACTTCCTGACTTTGCACATTCATTAAATTAATTGATCTCCAAAGGAATAATTACAGTCAATTAATAAGACATTGACTTTAATCTGCTGCCTGAACGATATATCAATATCAATATCAAGTTAATGACTTTATTTTGGCTTCACAGAATCCGGTCGCGTGGCCAAATTCCGGAAGATATGTGAACAACTGGCCGCCGGACCGAGCAAGGAAGGTGCCAAGCAGCTGGGCGAGCTAATGCGACAGTCGCACGAGAGTCTTCGGGAGCTCTACGAATGCTCCCATCCAGATGTGGAGCGCCTGATTGCCATATCCAATGAGCAGAATGTCAGTGCTCGCGTCACAGGAGCTGGGTAAGATGTCTAAAAGCCTTCTACCTCCATAAACTAATAAAAATATTCCCTCTTTCAGTTGGGGCGGCTGTATAGTGGCCATGTGCGATTCCATTGAAGCGGCCGACGAGTACATAAAGGCTCTGAAGCGGGACTACTACGCCAATCTACCAGCGCATCTGCTGGAGCGCCATCAGCCCAACAACTTCAGCGAAGTTGTTTTTGCCACTCTACCGGGAAACGGAGCCGAGTTGTTTATACAGTAAACACTTGCCAAGCTTTTTAATCCAACTTATATACCAAAATCACCCTTAAGTCACTATAATCCAGCGGTCATTTATAGAGAAAACATTTAATATGTATGTACAATATATTAACAATTTAATAACTAAAATACAACAAGGCACGTGGGAAACGGAACTCAACTGGGATTCGAGATTTCTATCTGCGACTCAGATATCCGGCGTTCTTGAACAGCTTGTAGACCTGTTCGCGCGGAATTTTCTCAGCCTCGCGATGCACCACTGCCATTTCCTTCTTCGTCAGCAGCGACTCCTTGGCCAGATTGGCAGCGATCACGGGATCGCTGTAGAATCGTGCACTCTTCGACAGTTCGGCCGGCAACTCGGACTCCCACTGGGCATTCCGCACCACCGAGGGATGGGCTTCGGCTGTGGCATATCCCTGGTACTGGTTGGCCGGCTCGTATGAGTGCGCAGCCGGCAGACCCAGCGCCTGGTGGTAGAAGAACTGGGCTCGAACCGAGCTCGTGGCCAGAACCAGGCATCCAGCGAGCAGCGTTACTTGGCAGGCGGTCAACATCGCAATTGGACTACAAACAGGAGCGAGGAGCGGGGAGAGAAAAGGAGCAACGTTCTAATAAAGCGATACGGACAGATTTATTGCCGCTGGTCAGTGGCAGTTTTTAATCTACAAGTCGGCTGTCAGTTTCGTGCGTCATAAATTATGTACGGGAAAATCAATTATCGCATATGGCCAATGGAGTGGGCAGCGCGGAGATCTTGGCTCGGACCCATGCAGTTGCTAATCCGTGAACTTTTTGCAACTGGAACTGGCTTTTTTATTGATAAGAATTGGACTGTCCGCGAAATAAATGGCGAGCTTTAATTGTCAAGCGTAGAGTGCTCCAATTTGGTCTGAACAAAGCAATCAAATCTTGAGATACACGTACAGTGGTCTCTGGGTTTGATTAATTAAAAAATTGATTTAAAAATATTATCACTTTAAAGCTCAGTTTTTAATTTGTTTACATTAATTAAATAATTGAGGAAAGTTTGATAAATTTGTTTAATATTTTTTAATAATTATTTAGAAGTCACTCATTATCCATTTAAATTTTAATAATATTTTAAAACCAACTTTAAACTTTTTCCCTGAAAAAATCCTTGAAAAGGTGACATTGTCACACATTCTTTCTATTTATCACAGCCACTGTTCATGCATTTTAAATGTGACTCTGCGCCATTAAATGCATTTACATATTCCAAGTCCATTTCGATACTTTGATTTAGCCAAAGTCAAGGTTACGATCCCACACAACCAAATCCGATTTGGGTTCTCCACAGCACCCACTCGCACAACCACAAAACACGACACTCACTTTGATATGGACTTATTTCAGGGGCTAATCCTCGGAGAGAAGCACTTCAACCGAAACTGGAACACCTGGGCCTGGGTGAAGTTGAGACTGTAAACTGATCATAGAATATCGAGGCGGCGAACTTTTATTCGCTTGCCGTTGAATGCCACAAAAACGAGTTGAACTCAAGTCTGTGAGTCAACCGATCTCGAATCGCGCTCAAAGTCGCTTCTGAGCGCCGAGAATGAGTCAAGTTTTTCAGCTGGCTGCTTTACATTTTATTAAATTAATTATGGTCGGAGAGGAGAGGAGTGGAGTGAACTGCAATCTGGTATAGACTGACCTAGGCCTAGGCGCTGAGATCGGGCAATTAAAAGCAATGATATCTGTCTCCGTTTCTCATGCTCCATAAAAGTGCCCCCCAAAAAAGGTCGGATTGCCAGCCTACCAGCGTTACGCATGGCAAAAGTCGCACAGATATATTGGTGCTCCATATGTACTCGGAAAAACATAGTTTACCATAAAATGTACAACTCTATTTGTTTATTATGTATTCATTAAAATGTCAATTACTCATTCAAAAAAATAATTACAATTTAATAATATACAAAACATATTAAAAATCAACATTGCTAATATATGTACTATACACTAGTGCTTTTGTATATATTAAATTAAAAATGTGAAATTCCATAAAAGAAAATTTATTGACCTTTTTAAAGCATAGGTTCGATTCAAATGAAATGTTAATTTGTGAATTAGAGCCATTGTATTTAAGTGTTATATTTAAAAAAAAAATTGTTTCTATAAAAAATCGAATTTTAAATTGGAAAATCATAAAAATATTTGTTTAAAAAAAATAAAACTTATTAGTTCCAAATTTCGAGCACTGTATAAGTAGTATAGCGATTACAATGATTGACAAGTTTGCTTAGAATCCATGTCCGACTCAATCCGAGCTCTGTGCGATTTTGAAAGTACCGATTGACCCTGAATTTAATGCTGAGCCAGTAGAGTCGAAAATTCGAGCCGAGCTCGGTGGCTGTGGCTGCACATGTTTGACCCTAATTTGCCACGGGTGTCGGGTTGTCGGGGTGGGGTATGTATGAATATATCTGGGGTTATTCAACCGATCAGTTAAGGCGGAAGCATTACCCGTGGCTGCCCGCACTGGATATTCGCCATAATCACCCGCCGCCGGATGGCAGCCTTGAACTTTCCCGATCTCTCAGGTGCGTATCTCTTGGCCTGCGATTGGTATTTACATTGTTCGGGCTTTTCGACTTCGTCTCTGGGAGTGGTCTCTCATTTATTGGCCGTGGCAGATTTGATATTTAATTAATGGCCATTTAGCGGCTTTGTGGATGCATATTAAATAAACAAATTGCCTGGCCCCTGCATTGTTGGCTGCGGCCGAAGTTAATGAGCTTGGTCTTTGAACTTTATTAGGCTTTGTCTGCGATTACGTGACCGAAAATTCAGAGGAACTCAACGGCTGTAAGTCGGATGCTTTAGATAAATATTTCCATGAAAATTATTTATAGAAAATTATGAATTCCGCTTTTTATGACTTAAGAGTAGGTCTTCTTAAACTAACTTTTCAATGAAAACTTTTCATCAAATTGAAAAAAATTAATTCTATGCCACATTTCTCATTGAAAATATAAAACAAATAATATTTTTAATAAAAGAAAATGTTAAAACTTTTTTTCAATTTAAAAGGGGCTTAGTCTAAACTCTTTGAATTGTTTGAAAATGAGAAAAAGAATATAAATTAACTTGTTCAAAAATTCTACTCTTCAACTTGCAATTTACTTATGAAAAATGTATTTTCTAAAAATGACAAATTGGCTGCCATTAATAATTATTAATTAAACTTGATTTAATGACCAGACCAATTTCCATTTAAACCACTAATAACTGGAATTCTTTGGGTTTCACGTTACAGAGGCTATACTGTGAGTTTCGCTAAAAAACTGAACCCCTTTTATTATGTGTTTGCTTTGATTTTTATGCGCATTGCCTCGACCCACACGCAGCGCCTGCCAAGGACGGCCAATGCAATTTCAAGTGCACGAATTGGTGGGCCAATGCAAACGACTCTCGGCCGACGCGGCGTATGAGCAACATCCGCTTTGGCGGGGCGGCGCATTAAGTATACGCACCCGAGTCCGCGTCGAGTGAAAGTGCTGTGAGTGCTGGGTGGGTGACCTTGAACAAGAGGCACGCCTGCCACCTCCTACCGGCTTTCAGAATGCAATTTCAATTTTAGAACTGAGCGACTTGCGAGAGCTGTGAGAGAATTGCCGATTTTCCGGCGGTTCTCATTTCGATTTGGGCTCTCTAGCGAGCTCCCATTGCACTTGGACTGCCAGTCGACGTTTGGCAGTTCGGCGGGCGCTTTGTTGGTCGCACATTGCACACTTTTCGCATAGGTGTGCTATATAAGCCCACCACTTCTTGGCCAGCGGAAATTGTATAATAATTACGGGAAAAAAACTGACCTGGACTCAATTCGGATTTGTGTCAGTGCTAGAAAGAAAATGCTGCAGCGGCAGAAATCGACGGGTAGCAAACGATTTGGCAGCAGCCTTCCCCCAAGAACCATTCCCCATCGGGCAGCCAAGTGAAGTGGATAAAATGGCTTTGGCAGCGGCCCCAACAGCAGGACCTTCGCATGGCGGCTTGGCAATGGCCGTGAATTCGGCCGGTGGCCACGATACCAGCGGTGGCAATCAATACGAGGAGAATGCCGAGCACCTGCGCCAACTGTTCAGCCAGAGCAAGCTGGTGTCCTTTAGCATTGCCCACATCGCGTGCTCCGCGGGCAGCAGCAGCGGCGACAATTACATGTCCGTGGTGAAGCGGGTCACCATCAGCCAGGCGCCGGATCAGGAGAAGGATCAGGAGCAGGCCAGGAGTGAAATTGGTAAGCGTAGTCCATACAGATTAGGCGCCAGCCGCCATTACACTCATCTAATTGATTTTCTTTTTGATACCGTGTAATGTGATGCCTTTTAAAGGTAGTTTGAATAGATCGCATGTTTAGTATACAGCTTATAAGATTTATTAAACCAAATATGTAAAAGGTTCTGAGAAGGTCATATTTCATTTCAAAACTTAATAATACGCATTCTAAATATTCCTTTTTTGTTTTCAGTTATGAAAGAAATATTAAATTTATCTCATAAACCTCAAAAAATTTATTTTTTTTACAATAAATTCTAGTTACTATTTGATCATTATCCAACATTTTGTTTGTTTTAGTTTTATTACTATTTTAAGAACTTAAAAGAGTATACTTCAGCTCAATACCTAATTGCCTAACCTAAAACCTAATTGTAAAAGGTCCTGCTTAAATATTTTCATTTTAAAACTTAATATTACACATGTTCGTCATTATAGAAACACAAAAAATAAATAAAATTCATAAATATTCCCTAATTGTTTTCAATTTTAAAACAAATAATATTTTGATCTAATAATTCTCCAAAAACTAATTTTTTTCACAATATCATCTAGTTACTATTACTGTGTTTATACGATGCCGAATTCACGCTATCATTTCACGCTTTCGGCCGATTCGTGCTTGTATAAACGCCATTTCGTGAATTCGGCAACACACGAAAGTTGACTATGATTTCAGCCCAAAAGCGTGATTTGGTGATATGCAATATGGTAACTCTGTAAAAACTGATTGACGTTGCCAGATCGCTAGAAATTGAAGGCGTTTTATAGGCCATTAGTCTAATCAGTGGTATTAAAAATTAGATATTTTTACCGGTCCGGCATCCCTATCAGCTGAGAGTGAATAAAAGCATGAATTCTCGGCTGTCGTATAAACAGGGGTTATTTCTATTTCGCGCTTTCAAGAAATCGTGATTGCTATCGTATAAACATAGTATATCTGATCAATATTCTAAATTTTGTTTCTTTGAGTGTTTTACCATTTTAAGATCTTTTAAAGGGTACAGCCCAGTTCAAACCCTAATTGCAGCGAATTTACTTTAGATGTTTGCCCCGCTGAGCGGCGGCGTCGAGTGGGTTGACCTTGTTGCACGCATTCTAAATGCAATGCACCCATACACCATACACCCAGGCGTATACGTAATATAGATTTGCTAAAGGTCAGCACGCACACTCACACATTCGCGAGCGAGAGAGGCGGCGAAAAAGAGCCGCTGCTTCTCTCACGCACGCAAGGCCGTCAATTCATTCATAAATATAAATCTTTGCCAGGCGACGTAAACAAAAGTCAGCTGTTTGCCCGTGCCGCTCTCACCGTTTGTTTTGCTCTGCGTTTTCCATTCCTCTCCACCCTCTTTAAACCCACCACTTACACAGTAGGAAAAATTTATATGATACTGCAGATCGGATTATATTTAAAAACTCATTCTAAACTTTCGATTCTAAGCGAGCTTTAATTAAACATAAATTGTTCTCCTAAATTCTTATTTAATGGAAAAATCAATTTATTTTGAAAAAAATTGTATCTAGATTTGAATGTTAAGAATACAGTTTGGCGATATTTAATAACAACATGTTAATATAAAGATTTTACATTTCATTGAGGATCATATACCTACCATATTATTTCCTAATATTTTGATGAGGTACCCTAAAACTTTTATTGGAAAAAAAAACATTTGAAAAACAAATTAATCTTCCACTATAGTATCCTTTTCACTCTATCCTTAATGATTAAAAAAAACGTAATTTTAATCTCTTTGTTTTCTGTGTAGTCACGGTCATTGTGAAGCGGCAAATAGCGAGTCTGTCGCGCCGGCAGCTCTACCGTTGCGAGGAGGCCTTCAGCAACGAGATCAACGCCTACCGGCATTTGGCGCCCCTGTTGGCCGCCCACAGTCGCCAGCAGCTCTTTCCGGTGTGCCACATCGCGGAGAGCCAGGATCGGAGGGATTCGGACGGCGGAGAGCCGATCATCGTGCTGCAGGACCTCAAAGCCCTGGGTTTCCGCATGAAGGATCGTTTGGCGGGCCTGGAACTGAGCGACTGCCTGCTGGTGATGAAGGTGGGAAAGTCATATACATCTGCCTTATCCATAATCAACATCTCATCTTTTTAGAAACTAGCTCAACTTCACGTCGCCTCATTGGTTGCCCAGGAACTGGAGTCCTCTTCCTTTGCTTCCCGGGTCAAAAACCTCCAGGAGATTGTCTACTGTGATGAGGCCACCGACTTTTATGCCACCATTCTGGACACCTCGGTGCAGCAGGCGCTCGAAAGTCTAAGTGGCTCCAATGCAGACGACAGTCTGACCACGCCCATTTGTCTGCTCGAAGAACTGCGTTGCAATTTGTTCGGCAATCTGAAGCGGGAGATAAATGCCACCGAGGAGGCTCCAAATAGTGTGATCTGCCATGGTGACCTGTGGGTAAACAACATCATGTTCCGCTCAGAGCCCGAGGAGGTGATCTTCTTCGATCTGCAGGCCATGCGCCGGTCGTCGCCTGTTTTTGACATTCTCCACTTTATTTACACCAGCACGAGAAGGAAGTTGAGGGATGTGCACACCGATACCCTGCTGGCCGCCTACTCGGAAGCTGTGGGTGAGGAACTAAGGCACCAGCTGGAGGATAGACTAGCTGCTGAACGACTGGAAGAGCTTTGCGAAGCCTTCTCCTTGCAGCGCCTCAGCGCCGAGTATGTGCATCAGGTGCACTATGGTTTGGCCATCGGCATGTGGATCCTGCCAGCCGTCACCTTCGATCCGGACAACCTGCCCAATCTGGACGTGATGAGCGAGCAGAGCAGAAGTGGCAAGGAGATCAAGTGCACCCAGACGCTCACTTCCGAGTACCATCTGCGCATCCGGGAGCTGGTGATGGAGTTCTACGATCTGGGCTATCTCCAAAAACAAAACTTTTAAGAGTATTCATAGTCATGTAGCGATAGAATTAACTTTTAAACTCTAAACGTTCGCAATAAATAGATAATAGATTTGCCCTTGAGGAACTGTAGCTCTCTCTTGAAGGTTCCTTTATTACCGATTAAATTGTTCACTTTTATAACTTACAAAAGGTTCGTAGAAAAAACAAATCTGGCGGGGGTAAGAGCCAAAACAAAGAACTTATAAAGAAAATCGGACATACCGCAGCATTTATAAGTGTAACATGGATGCGTGGAATATTCCAGAAGAGTGCTTCGTGGTGGTTAATATCGATCTCACTTGTTGCCGCCGCCGCTGCCCCATCCGAGGAATCCCTTGACGAAGCCCGTGATCGAGGGTCCCTTCTTGCCGGGCGACTCCAGTTTGTCCTCCAGCGAGGGCAGCTCCACGTAGTTCATGGCCAGGTCAAAGAAGAGCGGCTTGCAGGGTATGGGCTCCATGTCGGGTGTCAGCTTGAACACATTCGGTGTCTTGGTGTGCAGCGACTGATCCTCCTTGTAGAGCGACAGTCGCTCGTACAGAGGTTTCGTGGTCTTCTGCGACTTGGTAGTGGTTCCGGCCTCCTCGCTGTTGTCATCCTCCAGCACACTGTAGGCGTGCGCAGAGAACTTGCAGCCCTCGATGGCGGACACGACCTTCTTGAGCTCATCCTGCAACTTGAACTCCGGACTGGTCTTGCCCTTCAGCGCCTCGCTGGCGTAGTTGGATGCCCGTTCGTACAGCGCCACCGCCTCCTTCCACTTCTTCATGTCGATCAGTGTGAGCGCAATGTAGTAGCAGCGGAAGGCCTTGAAGGTGACGGCCAGGTTCTCCACCTCGCCCTGGTACTTGGCATCCTCCTCCAAGCCGTTGATCTGCTGCATTTCCGTAACGTTCTGCAGGATGATCTCGTAGAGGCGGGCCAGATCCTGGGAACGCACGCGCTTGCCGTCGCCCACATTTTGCTGCGACTGCTGGTTGGGATCGTCAAAGTTGAGCTTGGCCTTGAAAGAACAATAAAGATGATAAAATGAAGGTAAAAACTATGTATTTATGGGCTCACCTGCTCCACTAGGCAAAGATTACGCTGCAGTGTGCGGCTGTGACGAATGTAACTCAAATAGGCCAGTAGATATTGCACGCCGGACACCGTTTGTCCAGTGGTTAGAGAACGCAGCTTGGGATCCTGCTTGATTTCGTCGCGCACCGCCTGAATGGCGTCCTTGCAGTCCATCAGAATGCGTTCAATCAGCTCTATCTTGGCATCCTGCTTCGAGGCCTTGGCCAGCGACTTGTCCAGCTCCTGGGCACTGAGCAGGAACAGACGCACCTTCTCCGGACGTACGGTGACCTTGCGACCGCGCCAATCGATCGTCTGCAGGCCCTCGCTGCTCTCCGTCTTGGTCTGGCTGACCAGAACATCCAGATTCTCGAGCACTCCCTGGGCGCGCAGCTCCAGGATCTCATCGATGTTGCCGCCACTGGCACCGCCGCTGATGTTGTAGGCGCAGTAGCGCAGATTGGGCGTGAATTCGTTGACCTTGGCGCGGTACAGCTCCTGTTCATCGTCCGGCAGAGCCTTGGCCAGATTCTCGTAGACCACCTGGGCGCGCTTCAGGTGCTCGCCGGCGGATTTCCAGAGCTGCAGCTCAAAGTGCAGGGTGCCGTGCATCCAGGCCACATAGGCCTCGCACTCCAGCTTGGTGCGGGCATCGAAGGCCTCCGTCTGGGGGTTAAACATGAATTAAACTGGATGTAAATTAATCTCATTGATGGGCTCCAGCTTACATTGCACAACTCCTGCAGCTGGAGGGCATAGAAACAGGCCCGGCGCAGCTTGTTGACCAGATGGAAACGCTTTCGCGGCTCCGTATTGGACTCCTGCTTCAGCTGCATGGCATAGGCCCAGGCGCGCTCGGCGCTGATCAGCGGGATGTGGATGAAGCGCTCGTCCGCCTTCTTGCCCGTCAACTGGCCAATGGTCACGTCGCGTCGCTTGAAGTGCCGCTTGTCGCCCTGCGGGTACTTCAGTGCCTTCCTCAGGCGGCGGATGCGGCGGGTGCAGTAGCCGCGGTACCGCTGGAAGTCCCCGTGGCGCAGGCCGTGCTGCTGCTGGGCATCCTTGATCATGTGCAGGACTGCAGGTGGAGGAGAGTGAAAGTTCAGTGCATTAGCATACAGACTTTTAGGTTAAAGGGAGCGGGGCGTCTGGAAAGGGAAGGCAGTTAACCACTTACTCTCCACCGTGAAGATCTTGGCCGGCTCGGCAGCCACCGGAGCACTCTCCGTCTTCTCCTGAATGTCCCCAGTATTGGGATTATCCTCTTGGACGACCATTTTCTAAGCAGTCGACACAAATCAACGACGTGTAAAAATCAGTGATGGGCTACCAATTGGGAATGTGAAAAACACTGAAATATCGATATCAGCGTGGGCGGTTCTCGTGCTATATATATCGGGATTAAAAAAGCTTATTTTGAGTAGAAAAATTAAAGGGGGATTCCCTAAACTGTTAAATTGCTGAATTGTTGAAAATTCAACAGAAAATTTCAGTTATTTGTTGAAAAATTTCACGGAACTTAAAGCATGTAAAATTTGATTTATTTTTGCTAGTTACTGTCTAAAAGTGTTACCAAGGTAAAAAGAACCACAAATATGCTTTCTAAGTTGATTTTAAAATAAATAATGCGTACTGGTGATACTAAAATGTTACAGAGTTGCCACGACTTTTAAAAAAAGGCGACAACTCTGGCTTTTCAGCAATTCAACAAAATTTTCAACAGCCCCAAGGCTGTTGAATTGCTGAAATTTCTGAAAGTTGACTTTGTATGGAACAGCTGATTAACAGCTATCCAACATTCAACAATTCAGCAATTCAACAGTTTAGGGAATCCCCCTTAAAATTTTTGATTAATTTTGTGGCAGTGAAGTGCTTTGCTGTCTTAAAAAAAATGCTATAGTAATAATCCTATACTTTAATATCCGTTACGTTAATATATCTATTTAAAATTATTTATGTAATGTATCATAATGGCCAAAAATTTCGTATTATTCCTTTCGCAATATATTTAGACAATGTCTATTAGACATCTCAGAAGTAATGCTCAAATCGTGACGTATTTCGAAATAACCCGAAAAAATAAAATCATTAACCGATATTTGTTGCTATCGATACTTCTTCTTTTTGGCCACCTCCAACCAGTAGTGTTGGTAAACCGTTCGAAACTCCCCCCTTTTGAAACTTGTTGGCTGACACGCAAGAGCGTGCGTTCTGTCTCTTTTACAACAATTTCGGCCTAGTTCGCAGGTAAAATTCAAAGATTCCAACAATCTGTCAACGTGAAAGTGAAGAACAAGGCCTGCCGCGTGCGAGACAAGGGAAATTCGCTGTGGAAAGCACTTGATTTGGCCACGCTTTGAGGTTATACTTTCACTCGCAGGCGAACGCAGTCACCGCACCCCCGCCCTCTGCCCCACAAACAGTGCACCAGATTTGTTTTGACGGCCGGGGATGGTGATTTGCAACGTTGACAGTGGACTGATTAGCATATAGACCGAATCTCTCGGTAGAAGCGAAGCAAATTGTAATCAATTTTCCCCCTTTCCTACCCAACAGCATGTCGCGCAGAAAGGAGAACGAGGAGGTGGACAAGCAGACGCGCATTGCCATCGTCAGCGATGACAAGTGCAAGCCCAAGCGGTGTCGGCAGGAGTGCAAGAAGACCTGCCCGGTGGTGCGCATGGGCAAGCTCTGCATCGAGGTGACGCCCACGTCCAAGATAGCCTCGCTGTCCGAGGAGCTCTGCATCGGTTGCGGTATCTGTGTCAAGGTGGGTTGTTAGTTATCCTCTATATTACCTTAACTTACCCTTTTTTCTGCCCCTCTAGAAATGCCCCTTTGAGGCCATCACAATCATCAACTTGCCCAGCAACCTGGAGAAGCACACAACGCATCGGTACAGCAAGAACTCCTTCAAGCTGCATCGTCTGCCCATTCCGCGTCCCGGCGAAGTTCTTGGCTTGGTGGGTCAAAATGGTATTGGCAAGTCGACGGCCTTGAAGATCCTCGCCGGCAAGCAGAAACCCAATCTGGGCAAGTACGCCAATCCGCCCGACTGGACGGAGATCCTCAGCTACTTCCGCGGCTCCGAGCTGCAGAACTACTTCACCAAGATCCTCGAAGACAACCTGAAGGCGCTGGTCAAGCCGCAGTATGTGGATCAGATCCCCAAGGCGGTGCGCGGCGCTGTCGGCGATCTGCTGGACAAGAAGGACGAGCGGGAACTGCAGACCAAGATCTGCGATATGCTGGACCTTTCGCATATCCGGGATCGTGAGATCTCCCAGCTGTCCGGTGGAGAACTGCAGCGCTTTGCAATCGCCATGGTTTGCATACAGAATGCCGACATCTTCATGTTCGACGAGCCGTCCTCGTACTTGGATGTGAAGCAGCGTCTCAACGCTGCCTTGACCATTCGATCGCTCCTGCATCCCACAAAGTGAGTTTAAAAATTCTCTTAAAATACTCTTACTAAGGATTAATTGCTTTTCCCAGGTTCATTATCGTGGTGGAGCACGATTTGTCTGTGCTGGATTACTTGTCCGATTTTATTTGCTGCCTTTACGGAGTTCCCGGCTGCTATGGAGTGGTCACTATGCCCTTCTCCGTGCGCGAAGGCATCAACATATTCCTCGACGGCTTTGTGCCCACCGAAAACATGCGTTTCCGCACCGAATCGCTCACCTTCAAGGTATCTGAATCGGCCACCGAGGAGGAGATCAAGCGCATGAACCACTACGTGTATCCCTCCATGGTCAAGACCCTGGGCAAGTTCGAGCTGACAGTGGAAAAGGGTCACTTCAGCGACTCCGAGATCCTGGTTTTGCTAGGAGAGAATGGTACGGGCAAGACCACGTTCATCCGCATGCTGGCCGGCAATTTGCAGCCCGATGGCGAGGTGGAGCTGCCCATGCTGAATATCTCGTACAAGCCGCAGAAGATTTCCCCGAAATTCCAGAATCATGTGCGCCATTTGCTGCACGACAAGATTCGCGACGCCTACGTGCATCCGCAGTTCATTGCCGATGTTATGAAGCCCATGAAGATCGAGGAGATCATGGACCAGGAGGTGCAGAACCTCTCCGGTGGTGAGTTGCAGCGCGTGGCCTTGGTTTTGTGCCTGGGCAAGCCAGCGGATGTCTACCTCATCGACGAACCGTCTGCCTACTTGGATTCGGAGCAGCGTCTGGTGGCCGCCAAGGTTATCAAGCGGTATGTTTTATCTAGTCATTAAATTTAGTATGCAAATACTGACTACTCTCTGATATTAGCTACATTTTGCACGCCAAGAAAACTGGATTTGTGGTGGAGCACGATTTCATCATGGCCACCTACCTCGCCGACCGCGTCATCGTTATTGAGGGCCAGCCCTCGGTGAAGACGACGGCCTTCTCGCCGCAGTCGCTGCTGAACGGCATGAACCGCTTCCTCGAACTGCTCGGCATCACCTTCCGTCGCGATCCCAACAACTTCAGGCCCCGCATCAACAAGAACAACTCGGTCAAGGACACGGAACAGAAGCGCTCCGGCCAGTTCTTCTTTCTGGAGGACGAGGCTTGTTAGTTAGACAGAATCACGGACAACCTCGGTCGGACAGCTCGTTTCCCTTTCGTTCTCTTCAGCTCTCCTTTGTTCATTTTGCATTCTTTGGTCGAAAAACACACATTTGCTTTCAATATATTTTGTTATTGTTGTCGAGGATTGCGTACAATCGTAAACTGGGGATTAATTGTACTTTATTAAAGTGAGTTTTATATACGTTTTTACAGCGAAATAAATAGTAAACCCAAACAACAGATAATAATTGTTGTCTTGAATGAGTCTAGCAAAAATAAACAAATTTTCTTTATACAAAACGGCAATCAAGTGTTTAATTATTATTTTGTTATCTGTTCAAAACAGTACGTATTTTTGGTGTAGGACAATTTTTGGCCAAGTTACAGCAAAAACGAAAAAGAACCCCAGATCCCAGTTTTCCACAAAAAAAAATAGTTTTTTGGTCGAAACAACGGAAATATTGATCCAAGCTCTTCTGAGCTCGTTATTAAATTTCCAATAATACAATTTTTTGCAAAAAATCAAAATGTACCCCCTTTTAAAAAAATTTATTGATAATTCCTCTAGCAGATGGTGCAAAGTACCGACATAAAATTTCAAACACAGCTGACATCTGCAAATTAACACGTATTTATTGCACTTAAGCGATAATTACACAAAATACGCACAATAGAAATGTAAATATGAATATAAATTACATACAAATTTCTGTCATTTCAAATACGATCACAATTGGAAATAAACACACAATGGATAACAGCTACAAACGTTTATAAGTGTATAATTTACAATATTTTTTATGGATTACCAACGCATGCACAGCATAATTGTTAATGTAAACGCTTTTGAAGCTTTAAGTTTATGCGATTTAATCAAATGTACATACAAACTTTTTGAAAAAGGCAAATATTCTGAATTTATAATACTAAATTTGATCTGTGGCCTGGAGTCCACTAAAAAACTGACACAAGTAAGTACTATAAATAGATAATTCTGGAGACTTATGCGCTAAAAATTCCATAAAAGTAAATGCGTCAAAATTGACCCAAATATTTGATAGTTGCCTTGTGCAGTTTTAATCAGAATTTAAATTTTTGAGTTCGACAGTAGAGAGCTCGTTTTGCAAGGAGAGAGTTTCAAGTTACAGCAGATATTCCTTTAATTTTCCATTTTTAAAATTAACTATAATACAAAACTTCTAAAGTAGTAGTATAGTTGTTAAAAATGGACAGACGTATGTCTAAAATTGAGTGTTTGAGTTGATCCAAAAGCAGATCCTATGGTTCATCCAATAATTCAATTACCTTGTTTTCATTTCTGATTTCTTCAGCACAATTTCTGTTTGTAAATGGAACTTTTAGTGACTTAACTTTAGTGTTGCTATTTGCTTAAATAATTGTCGAAATGTTGCAACAGAACGTATCAAAAATAAGTGTATATCATGCAGGAGATTAAAATATATAGAGAACTTCTGAGGTAGCCGACTATGCATCGTCTGCACTTTTCATAAGGGTAGACACTTCCTGGCCGAGTTCCAAGGCCTGTTTGCGCAGTTTGAGGGCCTGAAAAGGTGAACAGCATGAGCAAATTATTCGCTTTCTATATTTAAATGGGAAAATACCTGAGTTCTGAGTTCCTTTTCGCGTGTCACGAGTTCCTGAATTTGCGACAAGACTGTGGCGCAGCTACGCTGATCTATCACCCATCGCAAATAGAGGTCTGAAATCAAAGGTTAGTAAATAATCTCTAATAATCTATATAATTATTACATACCGCTCCACAGCTCCAAACTAATCGGCGCCACCGATGGCCATATCACATTGGCATTGGGCTCGTACAGCGGATTTAAGAGGGTCTGCAGAACATCCGGCCGGTTTAGGTAAGACCAAAGGCTCGTCGTCCTGGAGTGCACGTTCAGTTCGTTCCGCTCGCGCTCTGAATCGCACAGAAAGGTGCCGTACTGCGAGAAGTGGCTGTGCTCGAAGAGAAGGATCAGCAGCTGAGTGCTGAACTCAAAGCTACAGGGAAACTGTGTGTAAAGCTGGTAGATGCAGTCCAAGAAGAGCACAAAGGTGGCGCCAGATGTCTTGTTGCGCGTCTGATTTGGTGTGTAGCATGAGTAGCGATGACGCGAGGCGAACGGATGACCTGCCTGGATCCACTCGCGCTCTATCAAAGCTTGCAGGCTGTAAGATAAATACATAATATCAGGAAGCTATGCCAAGTAATTTGTAGATTATGACTTACCCCCTCACGGTGCGGCAGTCGGGATTGAGAATGATCTGCACCAGCGAGGTGACAATGAGCGTGGAATCCAAGCCCTTGGCGCCGTGAACCAACACGGGACTTCCCTCCTGATCGAGGCACTGGGCCACCACACACGAGGCGTTCAGGGAGTTCAGCACGAGGCTGAGCCAGCCGCTGCTCTCCAGGCGCGACAGCCACTTGTCCGTGCTGCAGCCCAAGTCATTGCAGGCCTCGATTAGCCGGGAAAAACTATCCAAGATGGAAGCAGGCGAGCTGACATTGCCAATCGATCGATTGACCTTCTTCCACTGCGAGTAGTGCAGGTCCGTTTCCGTGTTGGACTTGCCCTTGCCCCAGGTGTCCACGATGAAGCCCTTTCGGCTGCGTCCCAGCACCAGATTGAGGATGGCCTCGTCGGCCCGGCAGCGTTTGATGCCCTGAATGGACAGCGGCTGGGAGCTGCGCATCAGGGTGGCCTGTTAATGTGATTCATGATTGCATTGCATTAATTTAATCGAATTGTGAAGTCACTTACGCCATTTTCATGCCTGTAGCTGAGCACGGGAAAACGACCGCCGTCGCGGAACCCAGCGGACAGCACTATCTGCTCGTCCGTAATTGCTTTAGGTACAATTAGCGTGGCGCCATATGTGGCACAGACGCTGAAGTCTCTGTTGACGTTGCTGATGCGCCACTCGCAGGAGGCCTGGGAACCTTGAAGCGCTCCTCCTCCGCCCACTCCTCCGCCCACGCCACCCGCCAGGGCGTCTATCGCAAAGCCATTCTGCAGGGGATGTTGTACATTCGTTGTCGATGTTGATGGCATGCAAATTGTTATGTTGGCCACATTCGGCGAGGACCCCCCGCCCATGCCCACGCCGCTGATGAGCTTTGCGAACTCCAGCTCGGGCCTGTCGTTCGATTGAGGGGGAGGATAATTGAATTGTAGCCAATTTGCCAGTGATGTATGCCGTATACCCACCTAAACATCGTGTAGCCGTCCTCCAGGATGGTGTACATGGGTCGGTAGAAGAAGGGATACAGCAGCTCGGTGTTCTGAATGCCACTGAGTGCCTCCAGCGAGGCGGCCACGTTGAGGAACTCCTTGCCGCACTTGATCTCCAGCGAGATGATGCGCAGATCCTTGCATTTCAGCGTGATGAGGCCACCGACCACGATGTTCTGCGACAAGCTGGGCTTCTTCTCCACACTGTCGATGTTCTTGTGCAGCAACTGGAGGGGGAAATAGGTTTCCAATTCGATTATTAACGCTCCATTGAGGCGGAAACCCATCGGATTAGGATATCCACTCACCCACAGCTCCTGGCTGGTCTCCTGGCGGGCGCTGAGCAGCAAGTGGTGCCCGGTGATGCAGAGGGTGCCAACTGTTGCACCCGACGCCCCGCCCGCATTGGAGGGGTCGTGCAGGAGGACTCCGTCCAGCTTGGGGGTCTTTATCAGGTCGGCGAATTCCATGGCGGGGTGTCTCCTCCTCCTCGGCGGGGTGTCTCCGATTTGCTTTGGCCGCGGACTAATTAACTTTTTGCATTTTGCCCCGGCTATCTCCTGTTGCCACTTGATTGCTTCTGTTGACGCCGCCTTCGCCTCCTCCTCCTTCTCCACCCCTCTTCACTGTGCTTCTCCCGCCTTTCGTTGCCCTTTTTTGAACCCACAGCAGTGCGTACGTCAGCGGTTCTGGCGGGGATTGGGCGTTCCTACGACTCTGCTGATCTCCGACTACTAATAGAACTCGCTCCGCGCAGTTAAAGTGTTTGTTGCACGCCCCCGCTTACGGCACAGATTGCATTTATTTCTCTCTGTTTCGGTTTCTGCGGCGCGAGTGGGTGGTGGTGCGGGGGGAGTGTGTATCGATAGGTTGGCCAAAAAAGCCATCTGATATCGAAGAAGAAGAGCTTTTTCGATAGGTTTTGCAATATGTATATCGATAGGTTGATTATAAACCGCCTAATTAATCGTTTTCCAAAAAAATAAGACTAAATAAAATGAAAATTTAAATTGTATTAATTAAGCCATCTACGCCTGCACAAGGTGGACAACATGGAACATCATAGCCATTACAAACCCATAAATCCCACATTGCTGTGGAACAATGGCGATAATAAAAGAGCCGTAGGCAAGACAACTAACCTATGAAGGCTGTGGAGTAGATATTTCATCATCTACGTGATCCAGATCTCAATATTTCCCCTCTCAAAGCGCTTTAATGTGCCTGTAATAGGTGGCTTCTTGTAATTTCCATTCAATTTTCGTGGACATCGTAGTCAACAACACATTATAGCGAATTTGGTACCATTTGGGGCAGGTTTTTGACCGGACATTTGGTCCATAATATGGACTTTATATTTAGAGGCTCTGGTGTACCCAACTCCATTAAACTATGAATCCTATGGGCAATTTGGGAGAACGTCCCACATTTATGGGATCCATCCCACATAAATCAATGATATTGTTTAGCCATGAACCCTATATCTACCTATTTCTATCCCTAACTTTTTGATTTTTTAATCGTTTTTTCGTCTGGATGTTAAACTATATTAAACTAGGTGTTAGAATGCATACAAATGTTTCCTTCTCTACTTTAGATATGTAAAAAACTACATAATTTTCCAACGATTCGAAATAAAACCCCCTCTGCATACTAGGTTGCATGTCACACGCACATGCGGTCCTTTAATCCAAATAAAATTAAGAAATGATTATGATAGACTTGCAATATGGCTAAATTAAGTTTTACATATGTTACACACAGACAGCGATGCCGTTGAAAGTGGTGGTCTGGGCCAGAAGAAGCGTCGAATACTCTTTGGAATGCGCTGCAGCGGGCGGTGGCAAGGTGACTTAGTAACCGGGAGTCCCTCCTCATCCAGCTCAAACGACTCCCGTGGGACGCACATTGGTTGGCGGCGCGGCGCCACTGGGCCTCGTCATGATGTCCATGGCGTTCTTAAACAGCTGCGTCTTCACAAAGTCCGAGGCGGCGGAGTTAAGATCCTTGCTAGCGCCATAATTGCACTTGATGTAGCCATACAAATTGGCTGCATTCAGCGCAATGGCAATCATCACCAGCAGCAGCCACTTGAACTTGAGGCCGAACAAAGCGAGCAGAAAGAAGAGGCCCCAGAAGACGGGACAGAGGATGAGGCCCAGCCAGAAGACGCGCTGCTCGTGCTTGTTGATCCGACTCTGCTGGGATTCAGACTGCGTTTCATCATCAAGGGTTAATCGGTTAACGAATCGTGTGACTCACGTTCTTGGACTCAAACACCCAGTGCGAGACACCGTCGTCGTCGACGTAGTTCCACCAGCGCAGACCCACCAGCAGCCTTCCCGAGATATTCTTGACCGTCCAGAAGTCGGCGGACAGGAAGAGCACCACGAACACGAAGCTGGTGATGAAGGAGTCGCTGAACCAGCCGCAGAACATGTAGATCACGATGGCGGCGCCCCGGAAGAACAGGTGAAAGAAGGTGACATAAGGGTGCCTATAGAGTACAAAAGGGGGTTATTTATTTAACGAACTCCATGGCTTATAAGTGATTCTTCTGCCTACGTGTATTTCTGGCCTGCGCGACTGGGATCCCGCATCTCGTCCTCCTCGCCAAAGGGTATCGTGTCATCGTCGAGCAGCGGCACCTGTTTAACACGTATGTAGCCTGGGATTAGTTCAGGTGTTTCGTTTCTTAGGAGGGGAGTTTCTCGAAGAAAACCTCGGCTCGTTTTGTCATAGGTGGCACACCAAAAAGCAGCTTGTTAGGTGGTTAGTGCGGCATACATACATTTCTTACCGTTGCGGAGGCCATGCTTCTGTTGCGAGTGACGTCTAACGCTTAGTTGGGCTCGTTTTGCAGGGGATTTTCTCGAGTTTCGGGGGAACTTAATACATTTTCTTTGCCTATTTTCCAGATTGTTGTTCTTGTTTCTGCTTGCGTAGCTAGCTATCGTTATCGCACTGGGTCGATTAATAGCAGGGTTGTCAGGTTTCTTGGGCTGAGATTAGGTTGGCAGTACCACAAGTTATCGAAAGTAATCGTATTTCAAATTTGAATAAAGTTTATTTATAAATGGTTTCTTTATTTATGATGAGGTAATCTTTAAGTAAGTTATTTCGCTTAAATTTTTTTTATAAAAGTATTTATAGTGTGATATGACCAATTAAAGACCACTTAAGGGTTCTGTGACCTGTATTTCTTACTCTTACATATTTGTGGTCCAAAACCTGATCAAAACCGCAAAGGAAGCCATTGAAATGCCGCATCCAACACTTGTCAAGTCAACTCACAGCTAGAAAACTCCATCAGTAGCTCGTTGATCGCCTGGTCTGTTGGACGGATTAGTCTCCCAAATTTTCACGATGGAAAAATGCCCAGCCTCCTCGAGGATATTGATCGTCGGAGCAGGAGCCTCGGGAATAGCCGCCGCCACGCGACTTCTGGAGAACAACTTCGGGAACGTGCAGATCCTGGAGGCGGAGAACCGCATCGGTGGGCGGATCCAGACCATCTGCTTCGGGGATAACGTAGTCGATGTGGGTGCCCAGTGGTGCCATGGCAAGCAGCGCAATTGTGTGTACGAGATGGTCAAGGATATGGGTGTGGTCCAGGATACGGGTGACTTTTTCGCTGGGATCAAGAGGGTGAGATCGAATAAGGAGGTGGTGCCGCATGATTTAGCTTGCTCCTTAACCGACATTTCCATGGGAAGCATGCCAAGTGGTCCTCAACCGGTTGCGGGATCCTTTGGCACTCACCTGGCGGAAAACTTCTGGCGGAACATCGAGCAGCAGCTGCCCCAGGTGGACAGGATTTTGGCCAGTGAGGCTTTGGAGGCCTTTACCAAGCACGAGAGCTCGATCATTGGTGCGGATAGCCTTTTTGAGGTCTCCGGCAGGGAGCACATCGAGTATGATAAATGCGATGGCGAAATGCTGATCCACTGGGGCACCAAGGGATTCCAGAGGTTCCTTCGCCTGCTGATGAAGGTCAGTGAGGAGACGCCCGAGGAGCTGGGACTCCTCCAAGGACGCGTCCATCTGGGAAAGAAGGTCACCAAGATTGATTGTTTGACCAGTCCCGGCAAGGTGATCCTGCGCTGTGAGGATGGGGATTACTTCGACGCGGATCACGTCATCTGCACTGTCTCGCTGGGAGTCCTGCAGGAGCAACACGAGAAGCTGTTTATCCCTCCTCTTCCCGCCGCCAAGGTGAACGCCATTCGAGGTCTCACCCTCGGAACTGTGAACAAAATGTATCTGGAGTTTGAGGAGCAACCGCTGCCCGACGATTGGGTGGGTTTCTTTTGTTTCTGGCTGGCCGAGGATCTGAAGGAGCTGCGCAAGACGGAGTATTTCTGGCTGGAGGGGATTACCGGTATCCACCGCGTCACCTGTCAGCCACGTTTGCTGATGGCCTGGGTGGGTGGTGCCCTGGGTCGCCACATGGAAACCCTGACCGATGAGAAGGTCCTCGAGGGTTTGCAGTGGCTCTTCCGCAAGTTTCTCACCTTTGAAATACCTGAGCCAAAGCGTTTCATCCGCAGCAAGTGGTTTTCGAATCCCAATTTCCGCGGCACCTGGACCTTTCGACCCACAAAGGCCGATGAACGGGACACGGGCCCTTGGGATCTGGAGTCTCCGGTTCTCGGAGAGGATGGCCACCTGGGCCTGTTGTTTGCCGGAGAAGCCTCCAGTAGGAACCACTTTTCCACTGTTCACGGAGCCGTTGAGGCAGGATGGCGCGAGGCAGATCGTCTGATCAGGCACTACTCATCTTGCGGACCAAGATCTTAAGATAATCTGATTTTTGGTAGTTTTCTACGTACTTCTGTTTTTGGGTTAATGAAATTCTTTGTTTGTGAAATAAAATTATTTTACTGATACTCTAAGTATTTTTTAATAGAAAACTATAATGTTTTTATAAATAAACGTTTTTTTTTTTTTATTTTCTTTATTTGTGTTTATAAAATTCCAAGTTTCTCGATTTCAAGTTCCTGTATAAAACAGCTTAAAGGTTTTAAGAATAAATGAATATTGTAAAAAGTTGTTGACGTTCATTTACTTCGATCGAAAAACACGTAGCATGTGAGTTATATTTTTACCTACTTGCTTTTTAAAAGAAAAAATAAATAAATAAAAAGTTTTAAAATTTCAAAATCGCGACCGTTACCTGATTAAAAATTAGCGCCCTTCATCGATTTATCGGACTTATCGCATCAGCTGTTCTTGAACCATCACTAATGGGATTTTCAAAAATCTTTTGACATAACATAACACAACAATAAAAATGCAAATAATTAGGAATTGCAGCAGCAAACTACTGAAACACAAGTACCTGTGCCAGCCGAAGGTGTACTCCCTGTACTACAGTACATCCAAAGGTGCGTCACCGCCAGTTTTATTCATAAAACCCAGTGCCGGCTAAAGGATTCGTTTTCCTCCACTTACAGATGCGGCCAAAGAGCTACCGCTGGCCCCGGGATACCAGCCACGCCCCGTGGAGCAGGCCTATTGGGAGCGGGAGCAGCGCCAGGCGAATCTGCCCCAGCCTCCGGTCGGCGGTTGCAAGCGGGGCAGCTTCCGCATGCTCCTCCCGCCGCCAAATGTAACCGGGAGTCTCCACCTGGGCCACGCTCTCATGGCCACCGTGCAGGACGTGCTGGCCCGCCAGCGTCAGCAGCTGGGCTACCAGGTGGACTGGGTGCCGGGCACAGATCATGCGGGCATCGCCACCCAGGTGGTCGTCGAAAAAACCATTGCCGCATCGCAGGGTAAAACGCGCCAGGAACTGGGACGAGCGGCCTTCCTGGACGAAGTGTGGCGCTGGAAGGCGGAAAAGGGCGCCGGAATTGTCCAGGATCTGCGCCAACTGGGCTGCCGGCTCAACTGGCAGCGTGAGTACTTCACCATGGACGAGCAGCAGGCGCATGCGGTCAATGTGGCCTTCGAGCGACTCTTCGACGAGGGTCTCATCCGTCGGCGCAATTCGCTGGTCAACTGGTCCACCGCCCTGCGCTCCGCCATCTCGGACATCGAGGTGGATACGCTGGACATCAAGGAGCCGCTGGAGATTGCCGTTCCGGGCTACGAGCAGAATGTTCTCTTTGGCAGAATCTACGACTTCGCCTATCGCGTGGTGGATGGCGAAACACTGCCTGATGGTTCGGCTGAGGAGATTGTGGTGTCCACCACCAGACCAGAGACCATCTTGGGCGACGTAGCAGTCGCTGTTCATCCGCTCGATCCGCGCTACACTAAGTATCGAAATTTGGAGGAGGTAAAGCTCAAGCATCCCTTTCGGCACGACACCATTCCACTGGTTTTCGACATCGCCGTGGATCAGGAATTCGGCACCGGGGCGGTGAAGATCACTCCTGCCCACGATAAGTTCGATTTCGAGCTGGCCCATCGCCATAAGCTGGAACCGCGCCAGGTGTTCAACGAAACGGGCCATGTGGTGGGGGCTTATCCGGAGTTTAAGGGCCAACCGCGTTTTGAGGCGCGAGAACTGATTGTCAACCGGCTGGAGGACTTGGAACTTCTGCGCCAGGTGCGCGCCCACACCATGCAGTTGCCCATCTGTTCGCGCTCCAAGGATGTCATCGAGTACATGATCCTGCCGCAGTGGTACCTCAAGTGCAAGGATTTGGCAAGGGATGCTTTATCAGAACTCCACAGTGGCCGCCTGCAAATCCAGCCAGCGAGCTTCGAAACGGAGTGGGAGCGCTGGCTGCAGGACAGCCGTGACTGGTGCATTTCCAGGCAGTTGTGGTGGGGCCACCAGGTGCCCGCCTACGAGGTGATCGACTCCAAGGGCAACAGCCAATGGTTGGCCGCTCTGGACGAAAAGGCAGCCAGGCAGAAAGCCATACAGCTAATTGGCAGCGAGGAATTCACTTTGAAGCGCGATCCCGATGTGCTGGACACTTGGTTCTCCTCAGCGCTGCTGCCCTTTTCCACGGCCGGTTGGCCAGAGGAGAGCTACAAGGAGCGGTATCCCCTGGACCTCATGCAGACTGGCCACGATATACTCTTCTTTTGGGTGGCTCGCATGATGATGATGGGTCTGAAGCTGACCGGCGAGGCTCCCTTTCAGAGGGTTCTCCTCAATGGCATTGTGTGCGATGCCCAGGGCCGGAAGATGTCCAAGAGTCTCGGTAATATAGTAGCCCCACAGCAGGTGGTGCAGGGCGCCAGTTTGGAGGTGAGTGAAGCCTGAACAGCCTTTTATTATTATACCCTCGCAGAGGGTATTATGATTTCAGTCAGAAGTTTGCAACGCAGTGAATGAGACGTATCCGACCACATAAAGTATATATATTCTTGATCAGGATCAATGGGGGAGTTGATATAGCCATGTCCGTCCATCTGTTTCTACGCAAACTAGTCTCTCAGTTTTGAAGCTATCAGATTGAAACTTTTCCAAAAGTCTTCTTTCTATTGCAGGTAGTATATAAGTCGAAACCGACCAGATCGGACAACTATATCTTACAGCTCCCATAGGAAGGATCGGAAAAAAAACGTTAAAAAATTCTAGCTTCGGTGTTTTTTGAAATATTACCTTCTACACTTGGGGATATTATTTTTTAAATATTTCTGAATTTCAAATTAAATATTTAAAAAATTCGGACGACTATATCATATAGCTGCCATAGGAACAATCGGAAAATTAATGGGAATATAATAGGAAATAAATTATTGCTTCATTGGTTTTTATTGTATTCTCTTTTACTCTGTGATATGACTATTTTTAAATATTTCCGAATTTCGATTTTAATTTTATAAAAATTGAACTACTATATCTATCATATAGCTTTCATAGGAACGATCGGAAAATTAATGAGGAATAATAGAAAATTTAACATTTTTGCGATTTGTAAACTAATAGGAATGATCTGCAAGGGTATATAAACTTCCTTTCTTGTTTTTGCTAATTTTTGATTTCCCCTGCAGAGCCTAAAAGCTGGCCTAGAGCAATCCTGCGAGGCGGGCATCATCAAGCCCTCCGAATTAAAGACATCCACAGATGGAATGACCAAGATGTTTCCCAACGGCATCCAGGAGTGCGGCACCGATGCGCTGCGCTTCACCCTGATGAGCCACAACATCAAGAGTCACTTCATCAGCTTCGATGTGAATGCCTGCTACACCAACAAGCTGTTCTTGAACAAAATCTGGCAGGCGATGCGATTTACTTTGGGCTCCGCCAAGACACTGGGCATCTCGCTGGACCAGTTCGAAACCCTGGAAGGCGTCAGTCTGGGCGTGTGGGATCGTTGGATCATCGGCCGCCTGGCGGATACCTTGTCCATTTGCTCGCAGAG
This sequence comes from Drosophila takahashii, assembly GCF_030179915.1. NCBI lineage: Eukaryota > Metazoa > Arthropoda > Insecta > Diptera > Drosophilidae > Drosophila > Drosophila takahashii. The sequence continues at coordinate 11,620,892 of NC_091680.1, forward strand.
CTACACTAGCTACAATTTCCACTTGGCCACGGCGGCTTTGAAAACCTTTTTCTATCAAAATCTATGTGATATTTACTTGGTGAGTATAATGTGCCATTCAATGGTTAATGTTTACCCTCTAAAGCTGTGCTTTTGATTCCATAGGAGACCACCAAAACGGCCATAGCTAATCGCACTCCCAGTGCCTACATCCATGTGGGCACCCTGACCGCTTGTCTCAGCTGGGGCCTCCAGGCCATGGCTCCATTCACCCCCTTCGTGGCTTCCGAGTTGCTGCAGCATGTGCCCCTCAATATCGAACTCAAATTGTCCGACTACCAGGACGTCAAACTGGAGGAAGAGGTGAATGAAATAGTGAGCATCTGCCAGAATGTCCGGCAGGTGAAGAGTCGCAATGAGATCAGCAAGCGGCACCAGCCGCGTCTCAGCCTGTTTGCCCAGAATTCCGACTCAGAGGGAGTGCTTCGTCGGCATCTACCGCAGATCCAGGTGCTGACCCGCTGCGAAGGCGTGGAACTGGAGCTTCTGGACGAGAGCTCAAAGATTTCGAAGCAGCTCAGCTTCTTTTCAACGGCAGGAGCACTTTGCTCCTTTGGCTTGAAAGTGGGCAATGGTTTGGCCTTGACGGAGGAGAAGCGCGACGAGATGCAGCTGGTCAACAACAAGAAACTCAAGAAGCTGGTCAATGAACTGCAGCGGTACCGCATGCGTCTGGACAACGAAGCCTTCCAGCTGATGGCCGACAAGGCCGTTAAAATGCATTTCGAAAATAAGGTAATAAGGGGAAGGGATTTTTAGTTCAGCAAGTTTATCTTATAAGGTTTTGTTTTATTGCAGGTTAAGGAACTGGAGGCGGAGATCAACAGTCTCACCCGGCTGGCAGCGTGATCCTAATCCTCGGTTTTCCATAAAATCATTGTTATTGTTAACCAAACAACTAAGTCGTCTGTTTGTTTTAGAATTAAAGACTGCAAAATTTATTAAATGCAATTGTAAGCATTTAACTTAATTTTAGGAATTTTTAGATGTACCTTTCCACCATTGGACATTTCCGTTTTAAACTGCTAACTCTTTTGTCACAGAAAACCGCAAAATAATACATATTTTTCTTCGAATAGATTTAAAATTTCTATTAGATCATTTTTGCTAATTGCTACTTTCACGAAACATTTAAAACAAACCTCTAGTATTGCTTTGTTTTGATACTTTCCAATGTTAATTATATTTACTATTTTTCAGACACCCAGAAATATTTAACCGTTCTTTTATGCTATGATTATCAAGTCTTTTTCTTTATTTTATACCATATATTTACAGAATTGGACATGCGTTCTGCGAATACGACAAGTAGAAGCCGCGATTCGATATGTCCATATCCTCGTTGCCATCGGTGACCGTGTAGACCACGAAAGGCTTCGCCGCCGTGGTCGTGGACACCAGGCCCAATCCACAAAAACGATCGCTGGGCATGGAAACTCCGCCCTGCGTTGGCGCCGGAATGATGATGTAGTCGGTGGTGCAATCCTGGCTCTGCACGGAGGAGGTGGCCAGCAGCGTTGGATCCACGGCACCCACATCATTCGTCAGCGTAAAGGAGTACGTATCGGAGCTGACCTGGCTGTAGGTGATGGAGCACATTCCGGCCGCCTTGCGGATGCAGATGCCATACTTCGTATTCGCCAGCTGCCTGGTGCCCTGCACGCCAATCGAATTGAGGGCGGAGGAGGCTGCCGAGACGTAATTGAAGCTGGCCAGGGTGCCACTGCTGGGCATATAGTACTGCAGGCATCCAGCCGGAGCCAGAGTGGCCGAGGAGCAACCGAGCATCCTAATCTGGAACTGCCAGTTGCGGTTGAAGGTGTAACTCCCCGAGGTGGCCACTGAGATGGTGATCGGATTGACCCCGTTGAAATCGACATACACATGCTGTCCGGAATTCTCGCCGCAGATGCTGGGCACTTGCGAGGTTCCTCCCGTGATGGTCAAGGCATCCGTGGAGCAGGCTCCATCGCCGGACGGCGGAGCCAGCGAAAGGGAAAGGAAGTCGACGCGCAGCTGGCAGATTGAGGAATCCGGCGGAGTAACCACAATGGAACAGCGTCCGCCGCCCGCATACGGAGCAGGATAATTGCTGTTGTAGAAATAAGTGTTATTGTACGTGGTACTCGCTCCACAAGTCCTTTGATCTGGTAGAAAATTGTATAATTTAGTAATTGATAAGGGATATTTATTCCTGATTCACTTACAAATGCAGCAGATGGCCTGGGCTGTAATGGAGGAGCAACTGCCCGCCGCCACGCCGCTATTATCCGTGCACTCTCCGTTGATAACGCAGGTGCCCAGGAGCAGATTGTTGCCCGTGCAAATGTCGTTGGAAAAGCGACCAATTGTATAGAAGGGAAACCCTAAAAAGTAAAGAGAGACTCATTGAAATGGCATTGAAAATTATCCGGATAGGCAGGGAGGTTTATAACCGTAGGGCTTTTATTATTCCATGAACTTGAAAGGGCTGATACTTTATCACCTTATAAAACCCCATGAGATTACTTTACAGTGGATATTATATTTCTTCAACACATATTTTCCAGATTTGTAGAAATAAGTCTGAATACCAATTCTGTTTTATGATAATGTTGGACTTTGATGCACAGATGGGTTAAACTATCAAATTACAATAAAATTAAATTAATATTTGTCATACAAATTTCAATAAATCTCCATAAAAATAAAGATTTTACAGTTTAGTATTTTCTGAAATTGTTGTTGAAAATCTCTTAATCTTTAATAAACAGTTTTTAAGAAGTTTTTAGGATTAATTGAAAATATTTCCTTTTATTGTTATCTCGAATATTTGTCTGATTTGATTTGATTTAAAAAGATTTGCACTAAATTTTAATAATAAGGAGGTACGATATCTTCAATTTTCTATTTATCTAATAGAATTAAGATCACCGAAAAACCACCTTATCGAGCACCCACTTTAAATTCCAGAAATGCAATGCGCAAATGGAAAGGTTTGCGGTGGAAGCAATGATGATTGCCAAAGACTAAAGAATCCACCTGCGCTACATGCACAGTGGGTGATAATTGAGGCCTGACCCACATACTTCCACCACGACGGAAAAACAAACTGCCGGCATTCATCCGGTCAGATCTCAGCAAGAGTCACCTGCTGGGGAGCTCAAACTTACAGCGAGGATGTCGCGATCCACTGCGGGCCAAGCTGGAATCCTCCTCCGCTGTCAGCAGGGTGTCGTTTCCCAGGATCAGGGAATCATTGGCCTGTATCAAAGAATCGCTAGCTTTCGAATCGGAAGCCAGGGCCAAACTGCTGGCACGTGCCGCACTGTAGATCCCCACTATGTAGCTGCTGAAGAAGATGGCCACGAGGGCCAAAAGCTGCGAGGAACGGCCACCGGCAGACATGATAATCGGATACCGTACGGATCACTTTCGGTTTTCACTCGGGGAGCTGGAGCTCTGGCTGTGGCTGGAACGGATTGGCTACCGATCGAGAGAGAGACGTGCGTCCGCGCGTGTGACACAATGGAGACTGAGCCGATTGGGACTCGTCTTTTGGGGGCACAGTCGGATGGTCCAGGCCAGTGGGCTGCTCAGGTGCTAATTGAGAGAACCCGACCAGTCATGCACCGTCTCCAGGGACGGCTGGAGTTCCTCGAAATGCAAGTACCGTTTTTATGGGCCATTATAGATTATATTTAGTAGTTTACGATCCAAAAGTTGTAAACCCTTTTCCTTGCCATCTATTTTATATCTATTTAATTACTATCTAGCTTAAAATATTCAGAATCGGTTCCGTGATTAGGTTTTTTTCTTCAGTTTTTAAATTCTTTTTAAACTCCTTGGCTATTGTAAAATACTATAAAATTATAATATACATAAGTAAATCTAAATTTTACTTTAAATACCAGAGAATCAACCCAAAAGTTCTAAACCTTTTGCCGTATTATCTACTTTAGAATATTCAGAATCGGTTCCCGTGATATGTTTTTTTTTTAAGTTTTTAAATTGTTATGTTGTAAAAAACTCTTTTTTAGTTATTCTTTTTTTACTCTTTGGCTATTGTAAAATACTATAACATTATAATATTACTAAAATAGATACTAGTAGAATTTCGCTGATATATGGTTTAAAACTGTGAATTTCAAATAAAACGTGACCCATTTTTAATTTTTAATGAATGAATTTCACCATGCCACCTATCACTTCGAACCGCTCCTGTCCGGAGATCGTGTGGGGCTTATTTCAACTGACCGGGAGAGAATGTGGAGCACTCACGCATGGGAAGTGCTCGGCTTCTAGATCGTATTGGCTTTATTCGTTACCAGAATTTACGCGTACCGCTTCTGGACGACAACAAACCAATTTCTGGGCGATGAAAGTGATAGAAAATGCCAGGCACTGGCACTGATACCCAATTTGGCGGTTGGTTTGCGCACGCGTGCAGCGCCGCATGATTCCCCGGATCGGAGATCGGATAAAAGAAAGTGTCCGTCTGTTTGCTCTTCTCTCCGGTGTGTAAACCCGGGTCTACTCCTCCAGCATCTTCTTTCCGCTCGAGCCAGTTTTAGTGGCTATAAATAAAATCGAAAACGCGGCTCCATTGTGATCGGTCCGCTTACAGATGATGTAACGGTACAATCGAGATGAGTTTTGGCGCGTGTTTTTGAGTCTCATCCGCTGATCGATCTGCTTTGCTGCATTTACTAGAACGCGCCACGCACGACGCCAATTAGCAGGATATCACTAATCGCCGACTATGCGGGCACTAATTAATGTTTAATCCCAAAAGGAAGGTAAAAGTGGATTGGCTTTAATTGTTTTCCACAGCGAAGCGTAGAAAGTTGCAAGTGATCTGTCGCGTTGCCAACTGTCGAGGGTTCAATGCTTGAAACTCGAGTGATTGTAAGACTACAAAATTAACACTTGTTAAATTTAAAAATGTATACTTTTATTATTATTATTATTTCTTTATTTTGCATCCTAGCACTACAAGTAAAAAACTGTTAATTTAATGTGCTAGTCACTTTTTGATACACACATTTTTTTATTTATCATTTTAAAAAAATGTGTGTTTGTACTTGCAATTTTTTTGTCATTAATGCCTTTTTGGATTTACTTTAAAATTTTAGCGAACTAATAAGATGTTTAATTGTTTAAAAAAAAAATAATTATTAGAGTGATAATAATTTTTAATGTACGGACTTGATCAAGATGTAGTAAAGTGTGCCAATAAAAAGGATTTACCAAGTCCTTAAAATTTAGAAAATTGAAATGTTGTTAAAGATAAAATAAATATTTCAAAAAATGGGTACTTAAAAGTGGATATGAAATATCGAAGTAAAATAATTAGTAAATTGAGATATAAGAAAAAATATTTGGAAAGCAACAGTGATATTATCTTCAATTAGCCATTAATAAGAAGAGGTGAAGCACTAAAATTATTGGCTAAAATCTTGCATCATTACATTAATTCAATGAACACGAAGGTAAAGGCGGAGTATGGCGAAACCTACTGCCTTGCTACATATAAAATTTTCTTGGTTAAACAAATTGTTAAGTTTAGAGCAAATGTTGCCCGGCTTTTTATTAAAACAGTAACTAGCAGCTAAACGCAAAATGGGAAATCGAAGGCACCGCCGGCGCTGGCGATCCTACTCGATTTCGATGATGGCACCCGCCTTGGCCAGCGCCTCCTTGAGCTTCTCGGCCTCCTCCTTGGGGATGTCCTCCTTGACGATGGTCGGTGCGCTCTCGACGAACTTCTTGGCCTGGACGAGGTTCATGCCCTCCAGCAGGTTCTTCACCTCCTTGATCAGCGCCACCTTCTGCTTCTCATCGAACTTGACCAGCTTGACCTTGAAAGAGGTCTGCACCTTCTTGGGCGCCGCCTCCTCCTCATCCTCGGCGGGAGCAGCACGTGCCGGCCCAGCGGCGAACTGGGGGGCAAATGCGGTCTCGGGCAGGTTCAGTTTCTGTTTGAGCAGCGTGCTCAGCTCGGCCACCTCGAGCAGGTTGAGGGCGGCGATGTTGTTGACAATGGTGTCCAGCTTGGGATTGGGTGGCTTGGCCACCCCCTCCGGCGTGGGAGGCACCAGTTTCTCGGCTCCCGAGACCGCGGCAGCCGGAGCCGCTGCACTGTACATGCGATGCAGCTGCACTTGGCGCGAAATCTGGCGCAGGGCGAGGCGAGTGATGTGCATTCTGCTGGTGTCTGTAAGGCTTAAGTTAGCAAATTGTTTAACTATCAGTAATATTCCATTTACTTGTGGTTTTCGGGTGACAAAATAAATTCCGGAGGGCCAGCAGCAGGTTATGTGAGCAGTTGTTTATCGATAACCAGCCAGGGCTGCAAAGTGTATTTTTTAAACGGCATTACCATGCTTGAAAATAATCAGCCGGTTTGAAAAAAGTAACGGATAATATACCAAAAAATCTAAAAACATATTTTTTAATTCCTAATTTTATTAGTATTTGTGTTTTAATAAATAATTGCAAGTTCTGATGAAGAACTAATTGGTTAAAAACTTAATAAAAATTCAATTTAATTCGATTTTAAAGAGGGCGTTTCAAAAATAATTTCTGATTTAAAAAAAAAGCACTTTAACACCCTACAAAAAAAGGACCCAAAGTTAAAACAAAACAAAAATTGTTTTGTTAAAATTTAGAATTATTTTTTATTAAATTTGATTTGTGAATTTGTAAAATCCTTGTTCAATTACAGGGATTACAATGAGTACACCTTGACGTAGTCGATCTTCATGTGCCCCTCGTCCAGCCAGTGGTCCCTGTTCTTCTTGACTTCCTTCCAAAAGGCCTTCTGCGCCTGCGGAGCCCTCTCGTTCCAGGGCTTCACCACGTGCTGGTACTCGTTGAAACCGCCCACGCCGAGACCGAAGGTCAGGTAGAACTCCTGATCGAAGGGTGCCAGCCCGGAGCCCTCCTCCAGTTTCTGGGCCTGTGGCAATCGCTTTCCCGCGGCCGTTGTCTCACTGAAAGCTCCCTTGTCGCTTCCCTGGACGCACCACTCCTTGCCGTCCACCAGCCAGCGAAGTTCCCTCGGTGTCCATTCGAGTGTGTAGTTGTGGAAGCTATCGCTCCAGTCCTCGGAATTGTCTCCAGTTCCCGGCTTAAGGCAATTCTTCACCGAACGCAGTGGCTCATCGGCGAAGAGCACGGCGGCACCATAAAGATCCAGATTACCGCCATTCGGACGGGTGTAGGCGATCCTCAGTTGACCCGACCGGTAGTCATCCGATCCGTAGACCCTATGCTTGGGCTGCAGCCAGATCTGTGGGGTCACCCACTTTGCCCTCGGCATCTTGGCACGCACCTCCACGCGGCCGTACTTGAAGGAGAAGAAATCCTTGGAGGAAAACTGGGCGGTGACCATCGGGGGGAGGCCATCATTCATGGTCCTTCCATTCCGCACACAATCATGGGTATTCGCCACTCCAGTGCACGAGGCACCCAAATCCAAACTGGCATCCGATCCCTTGTGGAAGTGCTTCTTCATCGTATTCGTGGCGAGCGCCACATGTCCATTGGTCAAGCACAAGGTGTCCGGGGCATCGTCCACATAGACATTGAACTCATAGTCGGGTTCTCCGGAAAACCTGCGCTCCGCTTTCCATTTATTCGGATCCAGTTTGGCGGCGTTGAACTCATCCACGAATACCAACTGCCCGGCACAGCGAGTAGGTGCTCCATTGACCTCCGTTTTGGGCGTAGTGCAGCCCACTCTAATATCGATATCCGGATCTGCAGGTGGACTCCAGGGCGTGGTGGAAGCGGGGGCCACCGGTGGACGTGGAGTGGTCGCCGAGGTGTTATTACCACTGTAGCCATTGACCACAAACGACCCGTCGTCTTCGCGATAACCCAGTCCATTGTAGATAACGTACGTCCAGTAGTACAGGGTGTCGCCTGGTTTCAGAGCCGTCGTCCGATCCCTGAAGGTCCAGCGGCCGTTCTTCGCCTTCACGATGTCCCGAGCCCATGTGCCCGCCTCCAGACCCTCCATTTCCTCGTTCAGCTTGCCATGGAAGGCAAACAAACTGATGCCCTCCTCGTCGGGAATGGAGACCTCGAATCCCTTGGGGTAGAAAACCTCGATCTTGGCCTTTGTCACCTCGTATCCCTGGACGCCGAGGAGGAGAACCAGCCAGTGGAGGCAGCAGAACCAGGCGAGAAAGCGCGATGCATCCGCCATCGTGGGAATAACGATTGTAACTACTGCGATGAGCGGTCTGACAAGTCGTGCTTGGGAATCCGAGAAGCTTATCAAGAACCGGTCGGCGCTTTGTTCGTTAATAGCGCACAGCGAAAAATCGTAGCCCCATCTGTTCTGCCGATTATCACGGATTAATATCAAAGAAAAAGAGGTTACAGTCATGTCTTTGTATAGTATATTATTATTTAATAATATTAAAATGTCCAATTAATAAAACTATAATACAAATAATTTATTGATTAATGATTTAAAATACATTTTTGTAAATGGAAACTTTTAGCTTCAAAGGAATAAATATTTTCTCTCCGTGTATTAATCTGTTGAAAATGTCTGCGAAACCATAAAGAGAGAAAAACGATCTCGGGATTTACCCAAGCCACAGTCTTGAGTGTGGATTTTAGATGAGTCAAAGAAGGTAAACATATCATTAAGAAAGGTAAACAACAATTTTTACTGATTTCAAAAAGTCCGCCTAACAATTGACAGCTTGACCAACACTGTCTAATCAGCTGTTTTGTGGTCCATCGATAACCATCACTGGCGGTCTATCGAAGTTGGGTATTTTAGGGTATATACGCTCATTCAGAATGTAACCTTTATTAACCTAATTGTCAGCTATGCCGTGTTATTAAATAAAGTTATACTCCCAAAATAAGACAAAATGAAATAATAAAAAGGTAAGATAGGTTATATCCTTCGCTCAGAGCATTTAAACACCATCATTGTGCACATCATCTTGTAAAGGGTATCCCGCAGTCGAAACACTTCAGAAATAATAAGCTCTGCCGCGCAGCAGGCGACGAATTTCGATGAAATTCTGAGTCTCGTCCGTGTGCTTGTCTGATTAGCTTTCGTTCTCTCGGTAGAAAAATTTGTAGAAAATATCACACACGAAAAAAAAATAACAAAAAAATGAACATATTTTTGTAAAGTATATAGTAAACGAGCAAGACACTGTGTGCGCGTATATTTTGTGGTTCGCATTTTCTAAGACGGTGTTTTTGTGTAATTCAACTGAAAACTTTGGCCAAAAACGGAACGCATCGCAAAGAGGACAACAAAAGACAATAACAAATTCGCAGCTCGTGTGTCGGTGAGTGTGCGTGCGTCGTGTGTGTGTGTGTAGGTGGGCAGGTGCCAAAAGAACGCGGAGATAAACAAATTGGATCGGTGGAGCTGTTTTGTTATTGTAAGTAATGCAGATTTATGTAATTCGCTTGTGTGTGTGCTTTTTTTGTTTCTCTTCTAAGAAAACAGCTGTGTCGTTGCCAGATATCAAATCGCTTTATGTAATGCCCTGTCATGCTTAATTACGCTTAATTGCAGTGCTTAACTTAATTGTTACAGCATTTCGAGGGCATTATTTATTTTCCTAGCTAATTACGAGTGACATGTAAAGTTATCGATATATCGATTGACAGGCATTACATGGCAACACTGCGCCGTCGCCACTGCAGCGTCCAGAGCAGCTGTTGTTGTAAGGGGGTTGGAAAAGGGGGCGGGCGGGCGAAAAGCACACAGCACGAAACACCGCACGAAAGCAAAACAAGCGAGAATGATTGATTTTTCGTCGTGCGTCGTCGGGAAAAGTAGGCGAACGGCAGCTTCGCGGAAAAGCGGGCAGCAGTGAAAACTTTTAGTATCACAGTCGTTGCTGACGAGCGGAAGGGACCGCAGCTCGGGAAAATCAGGAAAAGAAAATCACGCGAGGGCCCCCGTCTTTTTTTATAAGAATTTCAAAATATTTTCAATCGAAAGGCGTTTAGTGTAAATAGTTTTTATCGTTTTCTAATCAAATTGCCAGTGGAAATAGTGTTTTAGTGCTGTGCTAAGAGAATTACCGTTAATCGGAAGTAGAGAACCGAGTGCAAAGGAATTTTCCTACGTCACAGGCTGTGCCGTGCGTGTGTGTGAGTGTGCACCCCCGGAAATGTAACACGCACACTGGCGCAGTGAAAAACTTGCACCTGAAAGTTTTCGTCGTGTTTTCCACCTTCGTGCGCCTGCTCTCGGCATTCGACGACGAAAAAAACCAAACAAAAAATATAGAAAAACGCAGAAAAAGGTTAGTTTTCCGCTGTGCAGTGCACCTGTCAAAAATCCTATTTAAAATTCTGACTTATTTGCCCCAGTTTTCATCCAGGGCTGGCATTATCTACCGTTAGCGCGTGTGTATATTATGTGCGAGTGTGTGCTGTGTGTGCGAGTGTGCGAGAGTGTGTACGTAACCAATTGGAACTGGGGCAACTGGCAAATACGGCAACGAATCGGTGGAGCAAAGCAAACGCCGCAATAAACCCCTAAAAAATCTCCAACCCCGTGAAGCAAGCGCGAGAAAAGCTGGCTGAAAGCTGCAACTTGGCCCAGTTACTTTGGCTCTAATTGCAGACGTGATAATAGAAGTGCACACAAAGCATAATAAAGATAAAGTTCGGGGGTGGTGGGGTGGGGTGGAATGAAAAAACAGCAGTAGCATAACAAACAAAAACAAACTTCATTTGCCAAGAGTTTTTCAACCAAATTTGTTTGCCCACACACTCGTAAGGTACAGATAAAGATACAAATGCATCTCAGTTAGAGATGAGCTGCTCTTCAACTTTTCTCATTTTCTCAGTTCTTGAGTTCTCGAGTTGGTAAACAAAGTCGCGGATTTTGGGGGTGGCAGGTATAATAACTGGTTTTTAACTTAACACTTGGCCACATTCAGGGGTAGTTTTTTAATGGGGTTTTTTTCGGCTCACTTTAAAGCATTACCACCCAGCAAGACTAGCATTTTTATATTCGGAGCTACTTTATTTGCGACTTTAATCCAGCGGTCGGCAGCGTCCTATTAAGTGAGCATAGGGAATTGCTCTGCTCATCCGCTGCCCCTCACGGACACTGTAAAACAGCAGTCTGTACACACATCAATGAGCTGCCCAGTGCAATTTACTCACACATATATAAAACAAAATGTCATCGTATGTGTGTGCCGACCGCTGCTTTAATCAGATACATTGAAAAGAGGTTACTACCTCCACTCAGTAAAAAGTTTGTAAAAAACATTTAAAATATTTTTTAAAAAGTGTTTATAAATACCATTATAAAGTAAGTCCTAACTCAGATAGGATTGCAGTTAGAACAAAACATTTAAAACTTAGATACATGACATATATGGAATGCAACTGAACTTTCATAAGTCCAAATTTGTATAATTAAATTCCAGGCAAATAAAGTTAGTTTCAATAGAAGTTTTCCATTTAAACTATTATTTCAAAAGTGGAAAAAGAATCAAAATCTACAAATAATTTTAAGAAATGTTTTCCATACATTTTTTTTCTCTTATAGAAACATATAAAAAAAATTTAAGCTTGGTTTATTTAAATAATAATCAAATTGCTTAGTAATTTGCTGTGCAATGTACTCTTTGATACCCTGAAATGCTTTTAAAAATCCTGCTATTATCCTTTCGTGCATCTCGTGACTGGGAAGCCCCTGAATATACCCCTAAAATGCCCCATCCCCAATTCAGCCCCCTTTTTGAGGCTGAGCCAAGCAGTCTGTGCTTTTGGCGGCACATTACACTTGTTTACTTTTCAAGTGTGCGTGTGTTCGTCGTTTCGTAGTGTGTGTATGTGTGTGTGCACCATGGGGGCGTTACTGTCTTTGCTGTTTTTGTTATTGCTACGCGTCGTCGTCGTCGTTTCTTCTTCGGCTATTTTTTGGGGGTCGTTCTCGTCTCGTTTGTAGGGCAAAATTATGTATTGATTATGCCCGTTTTATTTTCCTTTTGCCACAGGGGCTGGCTGGCTGTTCAAACTGGAAAAGTCCGAAAGTGTGGGGCACCTGCGGTTGGTTTTTCATGCCCGAGTGAGCCATTTCATTGGCACAGCGATTTCGTTGTCTCTGCATTTAACTAATTAAGAGCCCCTGCCCACTGGCCTCCCCCTTTTTTCCGAACAATAGACGTTTTCCGGTCGCTCAGCCCAAAATGAAGTGCGTGTCCAGGGACGGACGAAAAGCTTTGGAAATTGGATATTTTAGTACACAGAAGAAAATTTGAATAATCTATATCTTAGTCGTATATTTGAAAATAGAGGTTCTGAGGATCTTGTTAGTAAATACTTATTTCCCTATCTAAATTATGTCAATTATTAATAACAGCTATTTTATAAATGTGACAAATGTCAGAAATGTAAAAATAGACTATGAAGTACTATACTTATGACTGTTTTTGATAAAAATCTATAACGTCTTAAAGGTGTGCCACATTTTACAAAAGGGCCAGTATCTCATTGTCTACAACCTTTTTTGGAGAAGTTTTTTATTTGAGATTTAAGCAGCGCCAATAATGTTTTTAATCAATAAATTCGATTTTTGTTGTTTAATCTCTTTAGAATGCTGTAAAAATATGTTTATAAAAACTCCGAGATAAATTATACCCATTTCGTCCAGTGCATATATACTGTATATATTATATGCAAAATGGGTAGCATATTTGACCGACATCGGGAACAGCGGGCTCTGAAAACTGTTTGCCCCCGGGGGTGGCTTTTGTAATTGGAAAAGCGATCAATTGTAATCCCCCACCAGGCGGGTTTTCACTTGAATAGCGCTACAAATTTAGAACTCACTACCCCATTATCAGGCCATATCTATACACATTTATTACTCATGCTGAAAATACGAAAAGCAAAAGTTTAGAATAGCACTTGTTTATTTGTTATTTCGGTGCTGTCGCTTGCCAAGTTTCTTTTTATCAATAATATGATTGATTGCTGTTCGGTTCGGTTCCATTGTATTTTTCTTCCTTTTCATTTTGATGTTGTCGTTCCCACAAAACACAACACGCACTGCACATTTTATGACCCATTTTATCGTGGCCTTTTCGTTGTTAGCCCGATATAAAGGGGAACGTGAAAAGATAGTGACTTTGTTGTTGGCCATAAAAATAGATCCGTCGGATTGGAACGCAATTACCATTGCCCTCTTTGTTGCTTATCGATAAACCCATTTCAAATCTAACTGTTATTGGTCTAAACATTAGGTTCTAAATGGATATTTTATTACCTATTTTTTTAAATATAATTTTAATTTTAATATTTCTTTAAAACTATTTTAGTTCAAATTAAATGCCTTGACTTTGACCCATTTATTCACAAACATGTAGTTACTTTTAATTGCTGCTTTGACCTAATTTCTTTCAAAGCTCATTGCAACTTCTTTATTATTAAAGCTGCAATTTGGCAGAACATTTTACGTTCAACATTAAATGGCAACTTTTTCGGGAAAAAAACATTTCGTGAAATGATTATCTGATGAGCTGGCGACAATCGGCCAAACGGTCAGCGGCAAAAATGTATTAAGGGTTTTAAAAATAGGAAAATAAAAATTAATGTCAAATAGCTATTGCTGCTGTTGCTGCTGCTTTGTTGTTGCTGCCACTGCTGCTTTTTCGCTTTTCCCCCGTACGATTTATTTATTTTTAAACGCAATTACGTGCTGGTCTAGTGCTGCGATAGCATTGGGAAAAGGGGTGTGGCGGGGGAGGAGAGGGGCTCGAACGCATGACGTTGACATTTCGAAAACAGCAAGTGTTCAGGCAAAAATATGATCAACATATCGCCTGTCTTCTGGCCATGGCCAGCTTATATAGTCTATAGCCCATCTAACAATTCTCCTTTCTCTTTCACTACCTTTTCATGTGCCCGCTGATTGATGTTTCGGACACTCGAATTCCGCCTGCGACTCCACCACGATTCCAATTTACACATGCTCCATTTTCTCACATTTCCCGGGCACAGGTCATCTAGGGCAGCAGCGGAACTGAGGCGCAGCGGAGCCGCCCAAGTGCAGCCGTCGAAAGCGTTGGTGCGGGCACCATGGACTCGCTCAAGTTACCAAAGGGTAAGTGTCCACACTCGCAATCAAATATGTGGGAATCACGGAAGAGGTCTCATCGGAATTTGACTTACTCAAATGGAAATCCCCTGGTGTCACTCACACGAGATACAAAATATATCAGTGCCAGTTTGCACGTTTCAAGTTCTGAAGTCAAAATAGTCTCTTTCATATCAATGTCAAATGATTAAGAATACTAATTACCAAAAGGATAGATTTTAATATGAATTTCAAGGGGTTTCAAATATACGTGAGTCCCAAAAGGGGTATTATTGTATAAAAATATTTATTAATAGCAAAGTAAACTGATAAGAAATATTAAGTTAAAGTCAATTATGATAAGAAACCTTAACGTTGCTCTAATCGATAAAAATGTTTTATCAATTTCAATATAATTCGTATTGTAAAAGATACAATGCAGTACAATTTGTTATAAAATATATCGAAATGGATTTACAATCAATTTTTATATAATCGGTATTTTAATATAATGTAAGGGTATTGCTTAAATTATTTTACATTTTAAAAGAGTAGATACTAATTATGTGACTTAAAATTGGTCTGATTAAGGGTGTCCCCAAAATTCCAAAAATTCCCCTTGCACCCTGAATTTTTTTCGATTGATGTCAACTAAACCCGCATTTTGCATTTCCTAACAGCCAACAGTGCCACCAGCAGTGCTAGCGGCAGCAACAGCAACCTGTCCGGCTCGACATCCGCATCCGCAGCCACATCGCCCACATCGTCGGGCAATGCGGTCGGTGGCATTCTCTCCGGTGCTCCCAAGTCGCCACCTGGCCTGAGCAGCAGCACACCCATCACGGTGCGATTCAACGCCAACGAGGAGTCCCTGGACGACATCCTGCAGTCCTTCCATCACAGCAAGCACAGTCCAAGTGGCGGAGCGAGTGGCGGCGGCGACGCCTCGCCCACCTCGAATCTCCTCGGGATGAAGAACAACGGCCTGGGACTCAACACCGGCCTGGTCGTGGGCGCCTGTGACTCCCTCTCCAGCAGTCCTTCGCAGCCTCAGATGCAGGGCGGATCCGCGTCCCTCTTCGGCGTAAGTTTCTGAATTAAAAGATGCCATAAAATATAGGAGGTTGTTGTCCTTGAGATATTTCTGAATTAGCTTTGCTTTAGATTTTCCATACTTGGTTACTAAGGGGGATTCACTATGCCTATTACAAACATGTTGAGCTGTATTCACTAATACAAATAGAGATACTTTCTTAAGTCAAAGTGCTAGCTTAGTCACATCTAATAATAACTGAAGTAAATTTATCTATTTTAAAAATTATTTACGGTTTAAAATTTTTAACATATTTAAATTAACTGAAGTAATTTTATTTATTTTAGAAATTATTTATGGCTAATAGCTTTAAACATATTTTTATTATCTTGCCTTTACAAAGAGGAGAGTAAAAACATTTTAACGACTTACAATAAAAGCCGATCGAAGATTAATTTTTTAAGAGATAGGTAAACTTTTATGTGTAATGAGCAAATATTCCAGGATACGCAGGAATGATTTAAAACCTAGAACTTCTCAATCGATTTGGTCTCTTATAATATTTAATTTATTTAAGGAGGATTATACTATCTTAGTCACATCTAATAATAACTCAAGTAATTATGATAACAAATAGAAGGAAATATAAAGTGACTCTGAGCGAGAAACGAATTAAAGCCGTATAAAAATACATTTAGAATAAAAGATTATTTTTAGAAAGACAATTTATTTTTAGAAAGAAACTTTAATGTACTGAGCAAATATCGCAGGACCTTTTTCATATGTATACTTTGCTATAAATTTTGAAAGTAACTTATTGGTTGCAAAACAGCCCAGCTAGAATTGAATATTTCTAATCTAGTGCGGTTGGCAGTGAACATGATACTTTGTTTACTTTCCGTCCCGTGCGCGCCTCCCCTGCCTTTTATCTTTTATCGAAACGGGCCGCCACAAATTATGATTCATTTCCATCCGTCGCGAGTCCAAGTTTGTCGCAATTAAACATAAATTGTACAGAACGCGCCGCATTCGTTCGCTGATCGTCGGTAGTTCGGTGGGTCGGTCGGTTGCCAATTAGCATTTAGCATTCGCCTGGCCAAATTAGTGGAACACTTATCTTTTGATTTCTATGCAGTTTCACTTTTTAGCAGCCCAATTTGGCTTTCGGATGCCAGCGATCGTCGCGTGTGTGTTTGTCATTCAAATTGTGGCTATTTCGGTGGTTCGGGGCGGCATAGGTATGCGACCCGTTGCCGCAAAACACAGAGCACTTGCCAAAATTTGCAACAGATGTGCTGCTCGCGATTGCAAAATACATTTGGCACTATTACTCACTGTTGCAAAATGTTCTTCTCTTTTCATCTTTTCATCCAATGACGACGACTGCCACTAAAATATAATGATAATGACGACTCTGATGATGATGATCACAGAACGACGAAGTAACTCTGCGCAATAATTTCATGCAAGCCGGTGGTTTCTTTAATCGCAAAAGGTGAGTGCCAAATTGTCTTACTTCAAAATTTAGACACACTTTCCTGGGGGGATAATGTGTGTGAGTTGTGTGTACACTAACAGTCCAAATGTGTAGTTAAAAAAACCGCCGTAACATAATTGTTGTTGTTGTTGTTGCTACATATGCGTCATGCCAGTTAATACATACCCCACATACGACATATGCCTAGTTAAACTTAAACCCACACAACACATCGGAAATGCATGCATTCAAGCCATTTGTACAGTGACTCATTTGAAGAAGGCAAGCTCGAATTGTTCTTCGAGGGATTTCCAGGGGACTTTTTCTCAGAAGATTGATTGTTCTTCGAGGGAATCCTGGGGATTTTTTTCATAGGGGTCTTTCAACTTTGGAACTTCTTAATAAAATTCTGCATTTTTATAAACTTTTTTAGTTTTGAGAACTTTTGTTTAAGAGCAAACAAAGTTTAAAACCATGTAAATAAGTATCTAAGTGAATGAAGAAAAAGTAAATAATTTTTTAAATAAGAATTGCCAGTTTTTGCGGTTATGAAGCCCATTCTAAAATTACCGATTACAGTCCTTGGTTTTATAAGGTCATGCTTAATTTCTAAAATGATTTATTAATTTTCATTGAGCATGCACTTGTTACAGATCTGGTCCCCTATAATCTTTTCCAGATTAGTTTTCATAATTTATAATAAAATATATTACAAATGAGGCTACCTCTTCTTCCTGAAGCCTAATTGCCGTTGAAACTTTTTTTTGTCCACGGGTTCGTTGACCGTTGACCCTACAACGAATTACTTGGCTGCAGTTTTGTGACTTTGATTTTGTTTATGCGCATATATATGTGTAGATATATATCCTGCGCCACTTGTGCATTTTTAATGCACTCCGGCTGCAGCCGCCTCTGCCAATGGCCGTAAACTTGCCCGGCCGACGGTCTGCGCTTTTGTTGCTTTTGTCACCGACTGCATTTGTTGCTGTTGCTGTTGTTGTTGCTGCTGCTTGGAGTGGAGCATCTGTGGAGTGCACTAGCTAAAGGATCTGAATCAGCAGCGGTGGTGGGTGCGCTTTGTTTATGCTGCCTTGCAACATGCAACATATATATGTTTGTGTGTACGTTTTTTTTTAATTTTTCTTTTTTATTTTTTTGTTGCCTATGCCCGTCTGCAACTTTCAGCTCAAGTGCCGCCCCGTCTGGCCGAATGGGCGGTGGGTTTTTAAGGGGGTGGGTTTGTCGTCAACGGGACATCAACATCACCGAGCACCACGTTCCGCTCAAGTTTTGTATTTTTGTTGTCTGCTCTCCATTTCCATTTGCGGCTTTTCCCCATTTCTCTCTCTCGGTTTTAAATATTAAAAAGCAAGTCTAGCTGGGATTTTGCTACCTGAGAAGCTATTGCCACCACCTCCTCCCATTTGACGTCATTGCGCCTGATTCGGTTTATTGATTTTCGTGAGCTGATATCGTATGCACATACACGTCGGTAGTGCTATAGTACTATATACTATATGGGGAGGGAGAGGGGGTTCTTAAAGACCACTTGGCTGTCCGCCTTTCAATTTGGCCATCAATCAGTCTTGACTATTTTGTGTCGCCTCGTTTTCGCAGCAACAGCACTCTGTATTCATTTCCGTTGCCTTTTTAATTAAGTTTCCGAGGGCTAATTGCATTTTATAATTGCATTTTTCAACACTGCCTGGTGTAGTTATCACCCCAAAACCCCCACTTTTGCTTCTTGTTGTTGTTGTCGTTGTCGTTGTCGCTGCCTTTCCGTTGCTCTTGTTACGCGTGCCCTTATCATTCGGTTTCAGACTACCACCACTCAGTTAACCACCCACCTAGCCACCCCCTCCTGCATGTTGTTGCTGCTTTTTATCTATTTACACTTGTACACGTTTCTACATGTTTGTTATACACACATTTCATCATCATCATCAGCAGCATCATCTGCAACAGCAGCAACATCAAGACACAGCAGCAACATCGGCCTGCAGGAGCCACCCTAAACCACCCACAAACCTGCTTCCTGCATTTCCCCACCCCCTCAAGTCTCCCCCACCCCCTCTCTAAAGCAAGTTGTCTCGCCGGCGACGTTTTAAATTAAAAATTTCCATGCAATTTCATGTCTCGGCGGCCTTACAGTTGGGCATGCACTGCATTTGGTCCAATCAATTAGCATGAACGTGTCGAAAGCAACAACACTCACATACACAAATATTGGCCAAGAGCAACAGCAGCAACAACAGCAACAACAAACATAAACGTAACGAATTGATACACATTTGAACTAGTTTAGTTTTCTATTAGCATACATGTGTACTCGTACTCGTACTAACCCCTTGCCGCCCACTGTGCCGCGCGACTTTTTTTTGGTTGGTTACTTTTCAATTTTGTTGTTCCCCTAGAAAAATGTCCCTTTTTTCGGTTGTCGTTTTTGTATACTGGGCAAATTTTTACAACTGCCTTGAAACTATTTGTTGTGCCATATGAAAAGTGTTGGATTTTCCCTTTCGTATTGAAAATCATCAAAATAAAAAGAATAACCGGGCACAGTGCTAACCGAACCGAACTAACTAATCCACAAAATATATACTCAGCTGCTGTGCCTCTATAACTGCGCCTCTTCCAAAAGATAAAAAGCTAAACCTTCGCCAAAAACAGAAATAAACCACAAAAAGCGCCAGCGTAACTTGAAATTTTCATTTTGATTGGATGTGTCGCCAAAGAACCAAGCCACTACAAAAAAAAGAAACCACCAAAAACAATACTCGTTCCACCACCACCACCAAAAAAATACCACCAAATGCCACCCACACCATTTACCACAGCAACAGCAATCCTACACCACAACCGCCAACAACAACAACAAATATCGAGAAAATGATATATATAACAAATAATACCAATGAAGCGTCGAGCATAAAGTTAAAAGTTAAAAAGGAGCAATTTAGGTTTTATAGAGATTTAGTTAGCTCGGATGGTTTAGGGAACTATAAAAACAAGAATTAGGATATCAGTAAGAATTACTAAAATTATAAAAAAATTTAATTGGAAAATAATACTTCCAAAATAAATCAAAACTAAATAAAAATATTTTCTTAGATATTTCGATAATAGAACCTTAGAATTTAGTGTCAAAGAAATAGTCTAGTCAAGTTAGTAGAGAAGTAGGCTTTGTGAATAATGTAGTATTGCTGATCTGTCGCCGGGACACGTAAATTTATAACATTTCTAGTTCACATTTCGTCAAAACGTTTTCTCAAAATTTCTGTGTGTGAATGTGAGTGTCCGTGATAATGTATAACAAGATAGTTAACTTTTTGTAAGTTTAACGACGCCGATTTCACATATCCCGTAAAAAAAATACCTTATTAGTTATTCAATGTTTTTGTTTGCAATACTTTTCATTTTTTCGAACGCCGGGGCGGCAATGGGTTAAGCGTACACCAAACTAATTGCATTATGTACCTAGACTTAAACCGAATCCGAAGCAAATCCTTGAACAAATTGCTCCTTTTTCTCGTAATCGTAATGCAAAAAGTATACAGACCTGAATCAATCAGAATCACAAATATCAGCCCAAAAATCATCCACTAAAAATTGCCAATGTTGTAAAAGCCTCTTCATCTTGTTGTCCCTTCTTCCTGCAGTTGCGGCGGCCTGCCGAATCTCAATCTCAACAAGCCGCCCCAGCTCCACCAGCAGCAGCAACATCAGCAGCATAATCATCAGCAGCAGCAACACCAACAGCAACACCAGCAACATCAGCAGCTCCAGCAGCAATTGTCGCCGAATCTGAGTGCCCTGCACCACCATCACCATCAGCAGCAGCAGCTCCGCGAGGGCGGAGGATCACATAGCCCCTCGTCGCCGGGCGGAGGAGGAGGAGGAGGTGGATCACCGTACAACGGCTCCCAGGCGGGCTGCAGCAGCGGCGGCATCTCGCCCATTCCGCCCCAGATGTCGGGTGTATCGCCCAAGTACCGACGCAGCATATCGTTCCCCATCAAGGGCAACTCCCCGACAGCTCTCTATGGCAATCCGCACATGGACGGCATGGGCAGTGGGCACATGAACATACCAACGCTATCGATTGGCAACGGAGGTGGTGGTGGTGGCGGTGGATCTGGTGGCATGATCTCCGCCGGGGCAACCGGCGGCGGAGATGCCCCCTATCTGGGCAACAGCTACAACAACATGATGGCGTCCAACGGACAGATGCATCACGGCGGCATGGACAACTCGCTGAGCGACTACATGCGCGGCATGTCGCTGGGCGGCGGAAATGGTGGTAATGGCCAAGGCGACAGCATGGCTCTGATGCAGGACAGGATGCGTGTGATGGGCGGACCGAAGCATTTGAGCGAGGCCGATGCCATGGCCATTGCGGCCAGCGGAAATGATCCCTCGGTCTATCTAAATGCCCTCAAGATGGGCTCCCCATCGCGTCTCTCGCCCCACTCGCCACACTCACCGATTCAGGGCGGGAATGGAGGAAATGTGGGCGATGGCACGGCCCGCTTCTCCCGGAAGGTATTCGTAGGCGGCCTGCCGCCGGACATCGATGAGGATGAGATTACCACTTCGTTCCGGCGCTTCGGCCCACTGGTCGTCGATTGGCCGCACAAGGCCGAGTCCAAGTCGTACTTCCCGCCCAAGGGCTATGCCTTCCTGCTGTTCCAGGACGAGAGCAGCGTCCAGCAGCTGATCGATTCGTGCATCACCGACGAGGACAAGCTCTATCTGTGCGTCTCGTCGCCGACGATCAAGGACAAGGCTGTGCAGATTCGTCCCTGGCGCCTGGCCGATGCGGACTATGTGCTGGATGCCACCATGTCGCTGGATCCGCGGAAGACAGTCTTCGTGGGCGGAGTGCCGCGTCCACTGAAGGCCTTCGAGCTGGCCATGATTATGGATAGATTGTATGGAGGTGTGTGCTATGCTGGGATCGACACAGATCCAGAGTTGAAGTATCCCAAGGGTGCTGGCCGCGTGGCCTTCTCGAATCAGCAGAGCTATATTGCAGCCATCTCGGCGCGGTTTGTGCAGCTGCAGCATGGCGACATAGACAAGCGGGTGGAGGTGAAGCCCTATGTTCTCGACGATCAGATGTGCGATGAGTGCGAGGGGCAGCGCTGCGGTGGCAAATTCGCTCCCTTCTTCTGCGCCAATGTCACCTGTCTGCAGTACTATTGCGAACACTGCTGGGCCGTCATCCATTCGCGGCCGGGACGCGAGTACCACAAGCCGCTGGTCAAGGAGGGAGCCGACCGGCCGCGTGCGGTGCCCTTTCGCTGGTGTTAACGGCGGCGCTGGTAGGCCGCGCTGCACGACGAGAGACGCCAACAGAGGGAGCAACGACACAGGTTGTTGAACGCAGCGCTGGCAGTGCCCAGAATCATCACGGAATCGGAATCGGGATCAGGAGGAGTTGGAGTTGGAGTTGCAGGAGAAGCCGGATCTACGGCGAAGAATCTAGTAAATTATCATTAGAGAGACACAACCCACAAACATACACCACACACACACACACGCGGATACACTCAGAAGCAAAAGACAATTGCCCAATCCCAAAGGGCAAGGTGCAATATAGCCGGGGGCTGAACTTAAAACAGCCGCCAGAGTCTAGAAACGAGAAACGAAAGCCCTCAGAAAGCAACATAGTTTTAGTCCTTATTTATTCGGCAATCAGTTTTGTTTTGCTCTTCTAGTTCTATATTTGTACAACCGAAATTTTAGTTTTGTTTTGCGTTCGATGCCTGCACAGTATTTTTTGTACTTTATTTTTATAGCAATTTTTTTTTTCGTTTTTTTTGTTAAGGGGGAATCTAAAGATGCCATTTAATCTCACAAAAAACACAAACAAAAAAAAAGGAATATTTACTTCCTCGTAGTCAGCCAAAATCCTCGCAAAAGGCCTATGAATCGTTCCCCCTATATGATAATATGATAACCATTTTTTGTAACTAGCTAACCTAGGAGCCATCTTGTATGCCAATCGAGGCTAGTCCTAAAATTACTAGTGAGCTGCTATCCCTCTCTCGAAAGGCTTTTTGCTCGAGTGGGCAGGGGCTGTCCTTAAGTTCCTAAATTGTGACAAAATCAAAAACTCATCGGTTTTTAACAACCCCCCCTCCCCAATTAGATCAATTTATAAAATTCTTACAAAAGACTTTCAAAAAGACAATATGCGGAATGTCAGACATTTTTATGCAAGCTATTTCTTACGCCACATTTAGTGTCTCGGTGAGAGATCAGTTAATCATATCATATCTATATACAATTCATTATGTGGCTCAGCAAATTACTATTGATAATCCATATACTTTTTTTCCCATTAGACTATTGTTAATACTTTCGAGAATCGTATATATTCTTTGTCCAATATATGCGATTTCTTTTCCAACACGCTCTGCTAATTCTTGCTAACTCAATACTTAATTTGGGTATGTGAAAATCGTAAAGAGCTTATATAAAACACGAAAACATTCGATAAACACAAAACATTTGTAAACTCCTTACAAGTCCTGCCAATAGGTGGCTTTTCCTACGATTTTCACATGCCTTCGTTTGTGTAATGCTTACGAATGGAAACTAGTTAAAGCGATAAATCGATGTTAATTCACACTAATCAATATGTTAGATCCCCACACTCTGCGAAAGGTTTTTTCTTTCCTAATACGGCTCATTTTTAATTTTAATCTAGTCGACTCTCACACACACACGTACGTACACTAACCACAACACACTTACACTGAAAGTTTTATTTGCATTTGTTGCCATTTGGCTTCGCATAAAATAATAAAAAAATATTATAATAACTAAAAACTAGAGAAACAGTCAAATTGCTTGTGTTCAGTATTATGATTTATTTATGATTTTGACTGCAATCGTGTTAAATGTCATATTTTGCCTTATTTATTTACCAATTGTTTTTCGTTATTTAATTTACGGCGTGTTGCTAACTAAGGGACAGAGGGCTAATCTCCCGAAGATGCGGAAGAACGTATATATTAATGCAAATATATATCTGTAATGTAAAAACAATTTTTATATTCGACATACATCTATTAACACTATGAATACTTGTATTAGACAACTTTTTATATAGAAACTTTTTGTATAAACTTTTTTTTATTACTCTTATGATTATTCAGAAGTTAGTTTAGTCCAAATAACTGAAGACAAAAAGAGAAAACCAAAAATGCGAAGATAAATAGACATGCTAAAACATCTAAAGGAAATTTAAATATATACAACTTATGTGCAATACTATTTCGTAAACGATTCAAGCGTATTATTAAATACCAAATATATAAACAACTTAAAAAAAAGATATGTATCTGTACAAACATAAAGTATACAAGATAATTGCAATCGTATTACCAAAGTAGTCAAATATTACCGATCCCCAATGGTTCCCCAACTTTCAACTAATTGGCATGCATTTTTTGACATGCGAACGGTGCTTGAAGTTCGCGTTTGGTTCTCTCCCCCAGAATCCTATGAAAAAATCAAATGGAATATCTAGACTTAGGGCAATACTTACGGAAAATTATCAAAATGTAAAACGAGCAAAATTATTTTGTAAATTATACGCGTTAAGGGACGAGACAAAATTTGCTACGGTGCATGCAAACAATACGATATTTTTTCTATACTACCAACAAAAGTACTAAAGATCTAATTTAAATTGATAAACCAAAAACGTGAAAGGCCAAGTCGCTTTGGACTTCAATGGTATATTATTAAACGATAGTCAAATCTATTAGCAAATTTTTGCTCGCGCTTTCTTTACAAGACAACCAAAAAAAGCAAAACGAAATTCAAGTCATGCAAAGTTGTAACTCAAGTTGATCGCGTGGCACTTTCAAAGAAAAACAAGTTTATAGCAATTTTTCTAGAATTTTTATATTACAATGAACTAATGAATATGTATCATATATATACTACATATATATTTTTAAAACTGCAAAACAAATTAATTAGAGGACTCGGAGCGTTCGTTTGTTTTCGTTTTAAAATTTTTTATTTTTAAATACTTACCGAAATATGTAACGTGTATTAAAAGCGAAAGAATCTACACAAAACGAAAACCAACAAGCCCAATTAAATATTATATCAATACAGCAGCCTGCTCTATGTAGTGTTAAACAATTTGTGCAAATATGTAAGCAAACGCGTTGTTCTAAAACTTTCAAAGTAATTAAATGCTAGTCTTTAAAAAGGCAAAATCTGTTACAAAGCAAACACGAAACGGAAACGGTAATCGGTTAGCGGTAAACGGCGATCGGTCAATGGCTATCGATAACTGTGCGTAATGATGGTGTTTTTTAAACGTAGTAAAATTTAATATTTTATAGATTTTTATACTTTTATATAACATATACTTTATACTTTACCTGTTTAACGAAAACTTGATGAAAATGTTGAAAAAAACCAAAAAACTTTAAATGTGCTATAAAAGAAGTAACTTATCAAACAAATATTTTACTATACCAAAAAGTTGATAGAGATGAAAACTCTTTACGGCAAACCGCTCAATGTTTTTGCTGCTAACGGCGTAGGAATCTGGAAACTTGTGTAGCGTGCTATATAATATTATATCTATAAGCAATCTGTTTTGTTTATATTCTGTTTTATTTTGTTTCCCCGATTATTCCAAAAAGGTAAAATAATTAAGCAAAGACATTTAATTTATCCTGCTTCTGAGCTTGAATTACGGATAGAAGTCGGATTGACAATTTTAGTTTTATAGAGAATCTTGTTATAGATAAATGTTTATGTTGATTTTTATATGGATCCTGTTGTTATACCGATTATGACAATGAAAATTTGTATGCCTAATTCTTAAATATATTTTTGTATCTTTTGTAGTTGCTAGTAGTTTCCTGGTAGTTTTAAAAAAACCAACTCCGTTGAGACATTTTTATACTTTGTTTATTCTTTTTATACATATACATATTTTTAATAAAATATGACGAAAAAAACAATATTTGATATATACACTTTATACAACAAAAAAGAAAAAAGAATGAAAAAAAAATCGTTTTTGAAATTAATAAACGGACATAACGTAAATTGTGTTTTATTTATTTTTATATATATCTTGTATGTACTTTTTTATAACATTGTAAATAAATACAACTTTTAACTTAGCTGAACCACAGTAATACACAAGAAATAATACGAAACACAAAACTGTTAGTACATACAATTAAATACTTAAACGATAAGAATGACTCTGAAAAGGAAAGTATTGAAATTCGAACTTATTACATACTTAAATATGTTAACTGAACATCTAAACAGCAAATTGGTCAATCTGTGTTTTTTATACCAACCAAAAAAATATGATAAAAACAATTGCATAAATATATGAAATTTACACGTAGTACAATTTAATAAAATTAAAACTCAAATAAGTGAATATTTTTGACAAACCCCAAATAAATGCTTCAAATAATTGCTAATGACGGATAAAACAAAATAAATAGAGAAATACACTTAAGTCAAACCCGGCGTAGTGCATTATGCAAAGTTAAGTGGCATTTTGATTTTGCTAGTGAAAGCTCTTATAAAATAAAATTTGCAACTGAGGTTGAAAATACTCTTCGTTTTGGGGTTGGACGCTTAACTCATGGTGTGGAGAGAGAAATTTGATTATTTTTTGAGTATTTTCATAGCACAATTTTTGTACAGTGTATGGTTTTGTAGCTAGCGAAAGAAAGTAAACCAAACGCGTTTTAAATAGAAAATTTTTTAGCCTCAACCCCTTGAGCTCCAGAACGATGTGAAAACAATTTCAATTTTACGCTAATTGGATCGAAGCTTAGATCGTCGTGAAAAATAGAATAAACTCAACAAAAGACAAGGTTATTAAAGAATATTAAAAACAACATTCGGTACCTTTTAAAATAATTAATGAATTTTATAAAACATCAAATTGATACTGAAAAATTGTAGCCTGTAAAGCGAGTGTTAGGCACCCGCACTTCCATTTTAATTTACCTTTGGTCGTGTGCGCTAAATGCAGAGTGACATATACGCCTATACATATACTTACGTCTATATATATGTATATATAATATTTAGAACTTCGAATAAACTGAAATTGAGCGCCCTTACTAATGAATTCCTTTTAGCAAAATATTCAGAAAAACCAAAAGAAACCAAGCAAAGGCATATAATTTTTTAGCATTATACAAGTGAAAATATAACTGAAAAAACAATATAAATAGTAAACAAAAAAACCAGTTGGCATAAATGAAAACTATATAGTGAATCAAATAAATATATATATGACACGTAATCTGTATGAAGCGTATAAAAACAAACTAGCGAAATATTCCATATTTTATAGTCATTTTCAATAAACGTAATTTTTTAATTTTTACAAAATTAAAGTTGGAAAAAGAATAAAAATATTTGTAGTTTTCTAAAGCCCGAAAAATCAATCTGAAGGGATAAACACTGATTAAAAATAATAATTGTAAACAGTTTCGATTTCCATGCGTGTTTTTGCTCCAGATGTTGAAGCGTTTTCAATTAAATTACCAGAAAAAAATGTTTAAAAAAGAATGTTATGAAAACCGAAACAGACCATAGATTATGACGTATGTACTAAAATAAAATAAAAAGAAATTAAAGTCAATGACGAAATACCAAAACTAAAATATATATTAGACACATACGCAAAGTTCTCCCCAAAATAAAAAAATTGAAACTGTAATAGCAAACCGAAATATCAGCAGTACTTCAATGCAATATATAAATGAAAACCAAACATGGATAACGAAATAAACGAAAACCAAACCCTAATTCCAGCAAGTCAAATATGAAATAATTAATACAAATATGTAATCCCGTATTGAGGGAAATATACATATAGGATTATATTATACACAAAATATATTCAAAACCAAAGTCGTTTTCTAAAGCGCCCCAAGCATTACACTAAACGAAAATACGAAACTCGGCGTTTATATTCGACAAAATCAAATTGGAATAACACACACAACACCCCTCACATACACACATTCTCAGTCACTGAGGCAAAAATGCAGGTTATGGAACAAGTAAATAAAACGTAAATGGCAAAAAAAAACATATATCTTCATTCAAATAAATAAAATACTTTTTCTGGAATAATAGAAAGACGGCATTTTTAATTTTGCACTAACAAAATTTGGGTAAGGGAGAAGGCTTAAGCTTTATACCTGAGTAATGGGTATCTGATAGTCGAGGTATCGCGCTCTCTTGTTTCACACATAAATCGTAGCATACTTTTTGGGGAAAAGGATTTGCTCGCACTTCTCCGTTTAGTTACTCAAAAGTGACTTGGCAAACAATGGGATCTCCCAGATTAAATAATTATTTAACCAAAAACGAACTCAAAATTTCAGATCCGGCAGCATTGAGGGTGTATCGCCCACCTCCAGCGGACCCAGTCTCATATCCGCATTGTCGGCAGCTAGCAGCGCAGGAGGAGGCTCCTCCGTGGGAGGAGCTGTCCCCGCTGGCGACAGCAGCAGTGGCGGTGGCACCTGGCGGCTGATTAAGGGAAAGGTTAGCCAAACCATCGAGGAAATCAAATCCTCCAAGCTGCCTCCCCCGACGGCACCGATACCCATTATAGTGGCCGATCCACCTTCAACTGGCTGGAGCAACGATCCCGATTCGGACACCGAGTGCCTCACCGTGAACACATCCATCAGCGAGGAGCTGCCGCTGGACCAGGAGCACAGGCAAAACTCCGATTCGGACGTGGAGGCGGAGCTGCTGCAGCACGACAACATCAGTTTGGGCAGCGTGGGGGAATTGGGAGCGGTCAGTGCAGCCACAGGCGGCCACTCGGAGCGATCCCGTCTGCGTCGCGGTCTGGCCCACATTCGATCCAAGGTGAAGGCCAAACACCAGGCGGCGGCAGCCATGAACAAGAAGGATGTCAGTCCCAGTGGAGCCACAGGGCAGCCAACGACAGTGCGTACAGGATTCTTGCGTCGCCGTCACGTGGTGGAGGCGGGCAGCGAGCCATCCACCAGCCAGCAGGCGGAGATTGCCATCGTGAGTGGCAAGGTGAAGAAGCGGGGCATTCTGCTGGCCCGCAAGGACGTGGAGATCGAGTCGGGCGTGGAGGTGCTCGAGGATATGATTCCCGCCGCTCCAATGCAGAGTGATCCGGCTAAGGAAACTGATGAGAAACGAACGGAGGATGATCTGGATGCAGGAGCAGATGCCGAGTCCCGGGCCACTCTAACCCTTCCCGTGGCGCCGGCCGTCAGTCCTTTGGCTTTTAAGCAATCGCAGAGTTCAACGCGTGACTCCCAAAAGAGCAGGCAGAGTTTCCTATCCAGCCTGAGCATGCTCAGCATTTCCCAGTGGCGGGAGAAGCATCAGGGTGCCACGGCCTTCGCCATGCCCGTGCTGCTCTCCCTCTTCCTGATCCTGCTGATGATCCTGCCGGTGCCCGACTTCCTGCGCGGCGTCTTCGCCACCCTCTTGTTCTTCACCGTGATGGATTGCTGTGGCGGTCATCTAAGGGTGCTGCTCGAGGACTTTCTGCTCACGACGCATCCCGAGCGAGTGGCCTTCGCCATTCCCAATTACAAGATCATGCCCATTTGCGAGATTCCCGCTGTCGAGGAACACAAGACGATCAAGACATATGCCGGCTGGATGAACGAGATAAATAGCTATGATCCCAATACGTTTTCATTTACTCTTACGAGAGCGGTTTATGTGCGATTGGATGGATGTATCCTCAAGATGTCGGGTACAAACGCCCGGATTCCCAAGCGACGCATGTGGAACGAGCCACCCATCGATCGTCACAAGATCCTGTTCACGGATCACCGCTCATATGATCTCAGAGACTGCCGGATAGAGCTGTTGCCTTTGGGTCTGGCCAATAAACGGTAGGTCCTGGGATTCTACATTTTTCATTCTTAATTAATTTTATATCCTTTCAGCTTCTATAATCGCAAGTATCCCATACAACTGATCATTAAGAGCACTAGGGATTTGCCCGAAGAGCAGAGCTCCGTGGAAAGCCAGTCGGATCAAACGGTCAAGCAGGATGCCAAGGAAGCCAAACCTGCTTCATCATCGGGAACCACTCCACCCGGCGGAGGAGAGGAGGAGAAGCTGGTGGACTTTGCTGGCACGGTCATGCAGGCAGATGTGAGTTCTATATACAAAGGTGGTACAAAATCCATAATTCTTTCATCCACAGTTACAGCAACTGCGAAATACTGTGAATCCGGACAAGGAGCTCAACGACATCACCGTTCCCTGCGGCGATGAGGTGCGTCTCCTGCTCTTCTCCAGATGTGACCGGGAAAAGGAGGACTGGTATCGACGCTTCACAGCCGCCAGCAAGGGCATGGTTCACGAACAAGATCTCCAGGTGCCGATGGCCCGTTTCGTGGAGGATTCTGACCTTCAGGCGGCCGCCGCCAGACAAGCATTGCACCTGGTCGGTGGGATGGGCAAGAGCGGAATGGGAGCTGTGAAGGTGAGTCATGTCTCAAAAATCCTGGAGTAAATTCTTATTATCAGATGTTAAACCATTTTCAGTGGCAGACTGAAGAGGAGATGTCTACCGGCAAGGCAAATGATGAAACCGATCAGCAAACTCCGGATGGTCAATTCGAGAATGTGACCGAGGAGGACTTGTGTGAGACGCCCAAGGAGGATACCTTCGATGGCATGATCATGAGTGCCAATGTGGCCAGAAATTCGCCGGATTATGTCCGTTTCATGGCCGTCTACCAGGTATTCGAATTGTTAACCCTTCTTCATTTTTAGTCTTTTCGTTTTGATTTATTATCATTTGTTATTTTAATTTGGCTTTTGGTAGAAAGCTTGTAATCAGAGCAATATTCCTGTTACCCGAAGTTCCGTCGGAACATTAACTTCAACTGATCGGCGCCAAAGAAAAGTATGTTTTCATTAGTTTTATTTCCTATTTATTGTAATTATTTTGGAGATCTTGGTCAAGTCAGCAGGAGTATAAGATTTATAATACTTTCAGTCTCGCCGTGCCAAACGCCAGGAAGATGAGCTGTGGAAGGGCATTGACCAGTCGCTTTTCCTCGGTCCCTCCGGCAGCATTGTGTGGGCCAATGTCCTCTTGGGCCGCTGTCTTTATAGTTGGCTACACGATGCCATGCTGCACGAGAAGCTGAAGGAGGTGCTGCAGAAAAAACTCAACTCTATTAAGGTGAGTCTTGGCCTGAGATAATTTAGCTATTCCACACTAACCATACTTTTCTTACAGCTGCCCAGTTTCATGGAGGAGGTGATCATCACAAATATTTACTTGGGTCAGTCCCCGTTACTGTGTCATCGGGTCTCCCAGCCGATGCTGGATGAGCGCGGTCTATGGGTGGATGCGGATGTGACCTACGAGGGATTGGCCCACATAACCGTGACCACCAAGCTGAATTTGCTGCGCATACGCAGCAAGACCAAGTCACCAATGGCCACCGACAATGTGCCCACCACATCGATGGCGCCGGAGCAGACGCAGGATTTGCGCAGCCATTCGGATGCGAACTCGGAGAACGTGATCTACGACAGCGATGCCGAGAGCTCGGGTGGTTCCTCCACAGAATCCGAGAGCCCACCGCCGGGAAATGCCCAAGAGAATCCGGCAGGAACTGAGTTAGTTACTAGTTATTATTTGTGATTTTTTGAGAGCACTATCTAAAGGTATATTACTCCCTGCAGATTCTTCCAGAATTCACCCGGAAATGCGCGACGGATTTTCAAGATTGTCGACCGCATAGCCGCCTCCAATTTATTTCAATATGCCACCGAGCTGCCCTATGTGCAGCGAGCCATGGAGAACATGAACGCGAACATCACCCTGCGCGTAGATCTCAAGGGTCTGGTGGCCCGTGGAACCCTGAATGTGCCCCCGCCGCCCTCGGATCGGGTGTGGGTGAGCTTCCGTGGACCACCACGCCTCTGGATATCCACCAAGCCCCAAGTGGGCGACAAATCCGTCGACTGGTCCATCGTGACCAATGTCATCGAGAGCAAATTGTGCGAGGCTGTCAACAAGTTTCTGGTCTATCCGAATATGGTGGACTTCTCGATACCGTTCCTGAGCAACCCGAATTTCGATGAGGAGCCAGCGAATGCAGCCAACTAGATACCAAAATTAAGAGGACTAGGCAGGGATAAAAGGAAAGAGATACAATTTATATCCGATGAATTTAACACAAAGTGTGAGCGAGATTTTTTACGTTACTTCTTCTTTTTAGTTTTGAGATAATCTTCAAGCTTAGCTTAGATCTGCGATCTCCAGTTCCAATTTCTACTACTTAACCGCTTATAGAGTGATGAGTAAAGGGACTACCGATTCCAAATGACAAGTTACGAAACGCTTATTTTCATCACATTCTGTTTACACTCCAGAACAATCCCAAACTTAGCTACAATAATTTACACTTATATCGAGGATGTCGAAAAGAATGGATATAGCATATTGAATATGCTGCAACAGCCGCTCTGTGAGGTCATCACGACAAGTATTCCAATAGCATAATGCAGGCCTATAGCCCTGCAACTTATCCACTATTCTATACGAACAACTACAATATACACACCTATATATATTTATATATTCCCCGTAGCGTAGTCTTAGAATGAGTGTGAATTTTAAATAAGAGAATCGAAATCTTCTCATCGATCGTCAACCATAAAACATATGTACTTAAAGCGTTTCAACTATCTTAAATACGCTGCTACAAACTGAAAGAGCGGAAACGGATCCGTATATTTTGCCAAATAAGAACAAACTATTCCCTTGGGTTCCAATTTATACAACAACTAAGAAATATCATTTACACGGTTGTTTTCCAGGCTACACAACTAAGTAAATCATTTTAGCTGCATATTATACATAAACATATATATATTTAAATGTTTTTCATAAATAAAGGATAGCAAATTGCTAGCACAAAGTGGAGTTATTATTCAATTCAAAGTTGGCGGTTGCAGTCTTGAGCTTTTTAAGCTCTCTTTAACATTCAGTTAACATGGGTTGGTAGCTTTTACTACCAGAATTTGTTCCCGGAACAAAGCTCAATGCTACAAAAACCGGAAAGAACTGTATATCCGAAAATAAAAACTCTCAAATTGATTTAATTTTCTTTATTTTAATTACTTTTTCATTCACGTTCAGAAATGTACATCTTTAAATGGGGTTTTTGCTTCGTGTCCATGGGGTATTTATCGTTTTTGTGTGTGTTTCGTTAAATGTTTTTATGCTTTCGATTTACGACTTTTCATTGCGCTGTTTCCAAAAAGTACATTAAGTAGACTACAGACATACGTGTATATAATATGCATTAATAATAGTTATATATGTATATATAGAATTCAAAAATGTACAACATTCATTTTTAACAAAAGAGCCGGGCACACGGCGTTGCATGCCCCGGCATATGTAGTTAAAAACTCGAAGATAGCCATAGCAAAAACAACTAAAGTTAGAACTTAAGGTTAGAGACTTACCAACTAATACACATACTAGTACAATGTCAATGCCATTTCGTTTATTTTTTCTTTTTTTTATCTTTTCAATCGATATTTTTGTATTTACGCATGCTAGTTTTTTAATGGGCGTAATGCTTCTTGCGGCATCCAAACTCTTGCCTCGTTAAAAGTTATCTTTCAAAATTGATTTCATGGTTCGTTCAATCTCAAAATTTTTGTGTCTTGTCTTCCGCCTTAATTTATGTGGTTTCTGTGATGTTTTTGAGTGGTTTTCGAATGCCTGATTGCATAACAAAATAATCGTAATGGACTAAGAAAAAATATAGTTACAATATTACGCATATTGCAGATTACTACTTAACAACTAAAACTGCTATCAAAACAGATTTACAAATAAATATTCCAAGTGTGAGTTTCATTCGTAAAACCTTCCTCCCCGATCTCAAAACATTGAGCAACATTTCGTGTAAGATATTCTTGAATATTATCGGTAAATGGATTATGCTGGCTATGATCTTAGCTTATTGTTAGAGTAGAGCTGTATTAAACCGTGTTGTGTTGTGTGTGTCCCGTTCCATGCGGCAAATGCATTATTTATTTTGTTGTTTCCATTGAGCACGTCGCGGTGTTCGGTAGGGCGTTGTATTCTTGGGGGAGTTCTAGGAGGGATCGTCGCTCTTCACTGTCCTGCTGTTTTGGCTCGTTCCTACGTCTACTTTGCTAACTCTGAAAACTGTCACAACATCCGCTGTCCTCGTCATCGGCGATTTACAGACGCATGTCGTTGTATTTGGCAAAGGCCTTGCACAGGGCGAAGGCCAGGATAATGAGGACCAGGTGCACAATGCCCACCGCAATGGCCACGATGATCAGTTCGCGTTGTCTAATCAGCCACTCGGTGAAGACCTCGTAGCAGCCCTATGGGTAAACAAAAGTTTTATTAAATTTTTATCCTTTTCTAAATGTTTTTTTTTTAACCCTACCTTCTTGTAGAAACTGTTGCTGTCGCTGGGATTGGTGGTACAATCCTCGTCGCGTGGCACCAACTTGGCCACATCCTTGAGGATGCAGCAGGCATCCGGAATGGTTCGGTTACCCTTGCCGCTCACCCACGCCGGTGAGGCCTCGAAGTCGCGGTAGTCATTGATGCCACAGCATCCAAAGTTGCCCATCAACTGGTTCCACATCAGTGAGGTGGCGTCCACATTCTCACCCAGCGAGTAGCTGTTGATGGTCGTCTGCAAGAAGTTTTTGCTCTCCGAACGAACCTTGTCCTTAAAGAAGGCGCCCAGTCCCCCGGCGACGATCTCGGCGATCAGCAACAGGATCAAGAAGGTTCCGTACTGGAAAGGAAGATAAGATTTAATTCAAAAACTTTTTAAGTAAGTATTAATAAACTTTTTTATGAGAATAATTATTTATTTATACATGTTCAAATTAATTCGAAGTCATGGTTATTCAAAGCAGACGTATATATCTATAATATATTTAATTAATCCTTAAAATGATTGTTTATTTGTATTATAAGAAGGTTACATAAGGTTACATTTTAATCTTAACCATTTATCGCATTTATTAATAGAGCACCTATTAGCATGAAAATTAACTTCATATCTAAATATAAAGTCGTTCATTATTACGTAATAAAAGTATTCAATGATTTCTTGTTATGGTTGCCTGGTTTATTTATAATGCTCGCTCGCGGTTGACCCAATTCGTTGGGCACTTTGTGAGCCGTGCAGAAAAATCTAGCCATTTGACCCTGAGCCAAATGTGCAGCATTTGTCGGCCTGCCGCTGGTGGTGAGTTTGGCCCAAACGCACACACACACACAGCCGCTGGAGTCCACATAGATACAGATACAAATACGGCTCAAATGGCGAGTGGGGGGATGGGCGCTTGGGGCGGATGGACGAATGGGCAGGGGA
Source organism: Drosophila takahashii (assembly GCF_030179915.1). Classification (NCBI taxonomy): domain Eukaryota; kingdom Metazoa; phylum Arthropoda; class Insecta; order Diptera; family Drosophilidae; genus Drosophila; species Drosophila takahashii. Next base: position 11,655,961 of record NC_091680.1, read on the forward strand.
GGTCGCAGCATGCGGCACTAATGCTGAAGGTCATTTCTCGATGTTTTGTTGCATGTTTCGAAAAACGCTCTTGCGGCTTTTCATTCTACCATTCTAGTTAAGTAATGCAGATAAAAAAATAAATTTAAAATCAATGTTCAAATCTTCAAAACTACCAATAAATCGTTTGTTAAATTTAAAGTAGGGTTAAAACAATGATTTCCCATACGATTTCAACGTCTTAACCCTACTTCAAATTTAACAATCGGACGAGAAAACAGCCATAAATCTTTTCATTTAAATAAAATTTTTTAAGTGTATTTTATTAAATTTTTGGTATAACAATTATTTGTATTACTTTAGGATTCATGTTAATGAACACTTCGAATTGATGTGTTACTTTTTTAAATTATTAGTTTTTAGTAACATTAATATTATTTATTATTATTATTATTTTCTTAATAAAAACCCATTTTTAGTATATTTTTCTGAGTGCCTGGCCAATGTTGTCGCCGTCGTTGTCGTTGTGGTTGTTGCCCTGATACGCTGCTCTGATATGCTCTCGGTTTTAGCTGGTTGTGTTGCGGCTGTTACGCCTGGCAGCATTTCATTTCAGCCATCGTCGTGGGCGTTGGTGGCCGCCCGCAAATGTATCTGTCAGATACACATGCAAGCTCACCAAATTGCGGCCTATGGAGAGCAGCCCTCTTTGCAATTTTGCTTTTTTGTTTGCATGCCAAGTGTAGCGATTTGAAAGCGTTTAGGTACGCGAGTGCCTGCAGTCTTTTTACCTAAAATTACCGTCTAAAAAATCAATGCTAAGACATGTTAGCCATGCCAAGAGTCTGAGTTCGGCTGGCCTTGGGATGCGTTAACTGAACGGCCTTGGCTAATTTAAGTGCAAAACCCAAGAGGGTCGCATGCAGGTCGCGTGTTCGGCACCGCTGCGCATGCGCAAAGCCATCATCTCCCCCCTCAATTCCAAATTCCCCCCGCTTATAGCAAAGGTAAATTGAATTCACCTGTTTGTCGCTGCAATTAAGCTGGCCAAGCCCTGAAATGTGGGCGCGTCCGGGGTAAATAGTGCAGGTAAATGTGATAAAACAGTTTATTAATTACCGCAATCGCCCCGAGTGAGCACTCTCGACCGTCTAGAAAGTCCCTCTGGGCCGCTTGGTGCAAATGTAAATTATCTTCTAGCCCGAAGAAATTACAATTCCACTCACGGGCCAAGACCACAGAGACATGGCCAAGTGAAGGGCTTGTCATGGGGGCAGCCGCTTAACCAATCGTTCAAACACGCCTGGCCTCACGATAGATGTATCCATATATACATAAGTATATATGTACGATAATTTACCTATAGAAATACCCGGCTATGTACAACTTTCTCTCGAGTGCCTTCAATGGTTTTTCCAGCCAAGAGTCAAGTCAAGTCAAATGGAAATCCTCTTCAACGGCAAAGTTTTTCGGTGGAATATGCAAACAAACGCTTGGCAATCGGCCATCTCGAATCGAATCCCAGTCCCTGGGAGCTGTGAATCTTCGGTGTCTGTCTGTCATCCATTACAATGTACCCGATGATGCAAGCTCGTAAAACTCTGATTGCACTCATTGATTGGTGGGGGAAATGTAAATTTTGCGACAATGCGTTTCGGTGCTGTAAAGGAGTTGCTAGCTAATGAAAAGCAAATAAGTTTCTCCTGCAGAAATCATTGTTATTTTAAATTGATTTCTGGTTAAACTCAAATTTAATCTCTCTTGGGACTTTAGTTAAAGCTTTACAGGTATTAATTAAATTTTGGTTGTTTTAGTTATTTCTCTGATGCTTAATCTTTAACCTAGTATAAATCATTTATAACTTAATTATCTCGGCACATAATAATATTTAAAGTGTACTACAGCTCATTAAATATAAATAGAGCGCAAGCAATAACTATTTTAATGGCTGGAATAAAAAACCTTGTTTATAATAGTCTTGTTAAAATTTTGATGGGCACTTAAAATTAGTTAATATTTAACTTTTACATGTTTTAATACCTAAGGGTTTATATTAACACTTGAATGTTATTAAATTAATTTTTAGAATGACAAAATCCATAAATCTTATAAATGATTTTCAGTTTCGATCCTGACTGTCTTTGCTTCCTAACCTCTCACCCATATTCGATCTGTTCACTTACCGTCGACAGCAGACAGCGGGACTCGCGCATGGCTCCCAGATAGCCCAAGAAGCTCATGAAGAACATGACGGCCCCGATGACGAGCAGAACATAGGCCAGCTGCTCTATGGCCTGCGGCTGTGTAAATTGCTACAATAAAAACAAAGACAACAGAAACAAATAGTCAGAAATGTGTGGGTAATTGCAGATGATGTCTGCCCTGCGTATACGTAATTAAACTTTGAACTGGCCAAAAATTGTCTTCTTCCTCAATCGTGTAATTGAATTATACGCATATTTTTGTCCAATTGTCAATTGTAGGCAAATTGTAAGATCTCAGATAAATGTTTCGAAACTACACTGCAGGTTCATTGACCAACAACACAGCCCGACCCATGGAGTAATTCAACACAGAGAGTTCCTGCTAAAGCTTCTCAATTAGATTCTGCATGTTTATCCTAGGTGACCCCACAATTAGTTCCCGTGTGGACATGGACTTTTCATTTGTTTTGTCAAAGCGAAAAACCCTTTACGCCCAGTCAGATAGCAAGGGGACTTTCCACACAAACTTTAGTTAACGCTGAACATGCAACTTTTGATGGAATTTGCCCTAGTTGCAGGTTGGCTGAAAAACTTTATTTGTGTGAATTAGTTAAAAGTCCCCGTAGAGAGTGGGTGGTTCCGCTTTAAACCACGATTTGTATAATTTAAAAATTATGTTATGGTTATTGTGAAATAAAACTTAAAAAAATATTTATAAATATTTAAATTTCAGGTGAAGGTACTAATTTTTTATTCATGCTATTTTAGTTTACTATAGATTTTTCTGTAACCCCTAAATTATTTTAAGGTAAATCCTAAAGTTCCGCCTTTAAAAGCTCTCCAAAATTACTATCAATTCCATTGTATTTTCTAGTGCCTTATATAGAGTGGGTTCTGTTATTTCCACCCAATTATATAGTATCTCGGAAAACCTTCCCCTATTGTTAGTCAGTGTGTCGACACAAGGCATCGTGCACTTTGATTAGCTTTTCTGTGCCTTACTTTGACCATTTCCCCTTCCGAACACGATGTTTACTCTATAATTATATTTTTTTAATAATCATAGTTCCAGTGCCCGCTATTATTGGAGCACCTGCACGTGAGGTTGATCCATATTTCGGGGTTGATTTACTTCTACTACAAATTCGATATATGAATTACACACTTCGATGGGTTGCGTATAAATTGCGTTATAATTGGGTGGAATGCAGCGGTTTCTTGGGGCCTCTAAAGGGGGTGTTTCCGCGGCAACACTTTCACCCGGAGTTGGGCGGGGATTGGTGTTGTTATTGGTATAGGGGGATTTGGAAAACCTTACCTCGATGCGCTCGCTCTCGACCAACTTGAGGAGAGCAATCAGCGAGTGCTTGTCCACGGCCAGCCATAGTCCGATGCCGAATATAATTGTGCCTAGCACCTGCAAAATGCGATAAAAGAAAAAAAAAAACATAAATATATGTGTACAGGTAGCGCGCTTTAATGTGCTTACAGTGAAACATAAAACATAAAGCATAAAACACAAAACACAATCCTCCCGCTGGACATGCAAACGCAGTTTGATGATTGTTATTATTATGACGTTGCCTGCCCAGGTTGATTGCATTCGAAAATGCCGATGATGAGGTTCGGCAATCAAGATGATGATGATGATGATGATGACGACGACGGCTGAAAGTCAATGAACCGCCGCCGCCGAGCTGAAAATGCGGGAAAAAGCAAAAGCACCAGCGCATGCGCAGAGATTTGCTTGATTGAGTTGCAATGGAATTTGATGGGACTGGGATTCGCATTGGGATTGCGATGGTATGACATGAACGCACCTATCTCCATAGACACATCTTTAACCATATGTGTAAGCACCCACATTGCTTCATTTACTTACGAAAAATATAAAATTGAATATGCAAAGCAAATACTTTGCACACCAGACTCCGCAGTCGAAGACCATTTTCGTTGTTTTCGAAATCTTGGGGCTGTTTTCCTCCACGGAGCTCTCTCAACTGCAATGACAAAAAGAAATTCCACAATTAGCACTTCGAGTGAGGTTTCTAATTGAATTAAAATATTTTTACTTAATTTCATGTTAAGTGCCGCACACTTCGCTGGGCAGGGCATACACAAAAAGAAAGTGTCACAAAAAACCGAGCGGCATAATAACGAAATTACCAAGAAGTGTAAATAAACATGAAAAGTATTTCTAGCCGGGCTGCATTTCTTATCGGCCATGTTTGTACGTGCCCCGTGCCTAACAAATTAACATGTAAAGTTGGCCGTTAAAAATTAACGAATGAGGAAATATTTGAGATGAAAAGAAAGCTTCATTGGAATTTAATTTAATTTTTTATAATTTATAGCCTAGTCTATGTATAAAAACAACTGATAAAAATTTTTAAAAATATAGTGGGTCAGCTTTAAACAGCTGTGTTAAATGTTTAACTAAAATTAAAAGCACCTACTCCGCATTCTATTAGTTTCTATTTATATAAATGTTGTTTGATCATTTAAACAAGTTATTTAACAAGTCGAAAGTGCTATTTAAATCTTTAGTGTATGCTCAAAACACCGGCAGCCATCATCAGATATAGCGATACGTTAATTCCTAGAGCAGCTAAAAAATTGTTCAAGTAAATTACAAGCTTTCGTTCATTCATTAATTCATTGAGTCGGCGGGAATCTCGATTTCCAGCATCTCGTTCCACGTTAACTTTCTCATTAGCAGTAGAACAGCTTCCCCGTCGCTCTACCGCTTTCCCGCTTTTCCCCCCATCCCATCTTAGCACTTTTCTTTTCAGATGCTGCCGTCGTTGGCAGCTGGTTTGAGCCAAGTTCTCAGCTGTGTATGTGTGTGCGTTGTTATTTGGGTAAATATATACGTATGTACGCTGTACATATACACACAAACAATGTCACGAGCTATTGAAGTTGGAAAAGTAGAGCACTCGGCAGCGGAGCTAAGCCCTCAGTTTCTCAGTCTCTGGGTTTCTGAGTTTCGATGCTGTTCTGTTGCCAAGTCGCGGCGACGGGCAAACATTTTCCTTGCCAACATTTTTGTTCTCATTCTATTGCTGGTCCCTTTGAGCCCGGTAAAAGCACTGATCCCCATCCCCCCTGTGCACCCCTAATGATGTTTTGGCCGAAATGTAATTGTGTTCGCACACCCACATAGCCGCGGTCAAAAAAATAGCACTTAAGATGTCAAATTCCAGGTAAAACGGGTAAAATAAAGTTTATTATGGCCATGACAACCACTTTGGGCCATAAAATTAGTTAAAAGTTTGCTTATCATAAGAAATACAACTATTCTATATTTATATAATATTATTTAAATATTTATATTTTTTTTTTGGCAATTTTTTAAAAAAAGGTAAATTTCAAAAAAAATTTTAATTTAGTTGTTTTTTTTCCTGTTATTTAAAAAAATTTTTATAAAATGTTATTAAAACATTTTTAGCTATTTATCAATGTATTTTTTTAAAACTGTTTGGAATAAAAAATCTGTGAACATTTTTAGTGTGGTTGCAATGCTATTATTTCTACCTTAGGTTTTAACCCACTGAGGAACTGAATGCACGAGGTACTTGAATGCAAAGCGCTCTAGGGGCCTACATATACACATAAGCCGTCTTTATGTGGGCGCCACATCCCCCACTTTTTCCTTTTCATTCCCTTTAAAAACCCTTCAAAACAACAAAAGTTTATCTAATTTTTAATTGCTTTTCCATTGTTTTAGACGTTCCGACGTTCTGGCTTTAAATTAGTTTAAGTTTTCTGCTGATAACGCATGCAAATGACTGCCTAACGGATGTGCATACAGTGCTTAATGGTTGTGACATTGAATTTATAATATGGGCTTGGCGAAAACACCGTATTGTTTACGAATATTGACGCTTAAGTCATTTGTTTGCGAGAGGTTTAAAGTGAGAGATGTGGTATTAAAAATTTATTTTTATTTGCATTCTAATTTGAATTTTATCCCAGGGGATTTCGATTTGCATAAAGCCAAAACCGGATGGCTTGATAACAAAGCAACAAAAAAGCTTTAAAAATGCTAGAATAAATATTTGCACTGCCAACATTCTCATTTTTAAATTCCTAGTGTAATTATATTAATTTAATGAATATTTTCAACGCTTTTTCAACTCTTTTCATTTACCACCTCTTTGGAGCTTCGATTCTGATTTTATCTCGGTACGATTCAACCTTTACCCTTATCTATTCATTAATGCTGCAGTTCGACTCTGAGCTTTAATTAATTCTCCGGCTGAGTGGAAAAGCGGAAAAGCTTCCAGCAGCCACCCACTAAGCCGCCGCTGCTGGTTTCTCGTTTCTGGCTTCCGATGCCATGAGCCCATACAAAATTCAAAAGCTTGCCATTAGCACACACACTCTTGCGTATCAACATGGCTAACACACACACATGCTGAGAATACCCACCCACATGCAGGGGGCCAAATCTTGTAATTAACTTTCAAGTGGCCCCTGCTAAATATTGGCAAAAATTCAGCATGCTCAGCATCAGCATTTCATCTAACTCAAATATTAAGTCTCGAGATCTACTTTAGATACATGTGTACGCAGCCAACTCAAATATCTGATGAGGGAAACATTAAATTTCCATAAAACAAATATGAATTAGGAGGAAGCCTTTGCTAATTTTAAAAGAATTTGCTTTTATAAATTCGTTTAAACATTTTAAAATAATTCAAATATTTATAAACTCTACTACCTGTAGTTTTAGAGAGAATTCATTATAAATTAGATTATCTAAAATATGGAAATTAAAAAACAACCCACAAGTGAGTTTCTCGAATACAGGTAAAACATGCATTTTTTCCTTGTGGGCAGAGATTGATTTACATCTTGTTCAAAGCTTTTTTATATATGTAAACCCATATGTAAACCCAGTAACAAAAACAATTTAAAAACAGGCAAAAAGTCCGCAAAATAAATTGCAAATTTATGGGCTGCGCAGCTGACTTGCATTCGGATTTTGACTCGGTCTTTGTTTATTATTTGCGTAATTAAATGCTTGCACATGCTCGTACAGCATTTTTTAACCGTAGAAAGTTTTGTTTTACCGGCTGCTGTGGAAGTGGAAATGGAAATGGAAGTCTAGGGAGCCGACAGCAGAGAGCTCTCAAAACAATGCACATTTTTTTCGGCATCGCGACGGTGATTAAAGCATTTTCTATTGCAAAAAGGAAATTCGAGCGGATCTCAATTGTGGGACTGGGACTGGAGGTGATTTTCTTGTTGTACCAGCCGACTCGACTCTTTTCTTCAGCAGGTCGACGTCAAAATGGGTTAAAGAAAGTCGTAACTTGTATTAATTAAAAAAAGTCAAGGGGGAAAAAAAAGTTGATAGGAAGAAAGAGCTGGAGGCTGCGCTTGAACTAAGAGGCTGTCAAAACCTTTGGTCATAACTTTTCGACCGTAGAGATGTTATTTCCCCATTCCAATCCCCAGTTGCACTCTCACATAAACGTGTGTGTTCACACTTGTCACGTTCGCTGGCTTGCCAAGAATTTAGAAATTTTATTTATTGCCAATGCTTTCTGTTTCCCATTTTTCTCGGCTCTTCGATTCTGATTTGATTGGCTGGCTGGCTGCTGGGTCTGGAGATGAAGATGGGAAATGTGAAATAGCAATCGAGGAAAAACTCATCACGCTCGAAACCAAAAGTGCCACAGAACCGCAGAGCCACTTTTCTATCTGTCAAAGCGTGAGAAACTCCCTGTTCGCCGTTCTTCATCTTTATAGCTGCGGTCTCCCCTTCCGAAACTCCCATGATGGGTAATTAAATTATGGAGTAATAAGCCTCAATTGGGTCACCGCACTCTCCAAACAGTACTTAAATGCAGGTGGGTGGCGAGGCCTCCTCCCCTTCCCTCAAGATCTTAAGTATGCATATGAAAGTGGCTCCATGTGTGGGAACTACTTAGTTTTAAAAGGCCATACTAAGTGGAATTTTATTGCCTAAATCAGCTTAATGGTTGATCGGATGAGAGACGAACCAAATTATTCATGCATTTGATTAAAACATTATTTAAACGTTCCAGCTAGCATCTTTTAAATCAGAGAATACAAAGCTATATTTAATATTTATACTTTCCATAAACTCTACGGATTATTTCAATGACGCTATCCTAGAATATCCAACTTAATATGTTTCCTTTATTACCTTAATCTCAAATAGTTTTTCTTACTGTTTAAATTTGACGATGTATCAAATAATTTGTTTATTTATACTTCAAAATAAGTAATTTCTCGCTCAATAAATCATGATATCCAACGATGGCAATATTTATGTATTTTCATATGCAAACAAAACTAAATTGAATAAACATGTTATATAAATTGATTTTATATTCCATATTAATAAATAAAAGTATGTCTATTAAGTAATATAATTATTATTTTTTCTGGTGTGTAATAACCCCTTTTATTAATTAAGCCCAATTGTTTTCATTTATGTTTATTTCCCACTAAAAAAAAAGATTTTTCCAATCGAATAAAATCAAAGCCACTGATTTAAATGCCACCCAACTATTTGTTGTCCCTTGCAAAAAAAAGGTATAAACTTTGTTGACCCAACCATTTGCCTTTTTTCTTTGTCTCCGCTGATTGCTAAATTTGTGTCCCCTATAAAAAAGACTTTAAACCCAAACTTATCCAACTGGAATAAAAGTCCATTAATTGAGCAAAATATAGCGCAATATTGACGCTGCTGTTGTTGCTTTTGATATTTTTTCGCTGTCGCACGAGCCGCACAATCAATTTATTTATAAATTTTGCTTAATTAATGCAAATATGAGGCAAAACAAGAAAAGCCGGGCAGCAAATAACTTGGTTAGCTTTTTGAAGCGTCAAATTTTAAAATCTACATAAAGGCACAGCGGCAGAATTTACAACAGGACCCTGCCGAAATTAAACCTCGAAAGTGGTCTAATTAAATGAATCTGGCAATTCGACAGCACCTCACATAAGGCTAATTGAGTGTCGTATAAATTCGGTTTTGTTAATTGAATTTTTCACTTTGTAGAGTCATTCAACTCCGGCTGTTAGTTTTTGTTAGTTTGCTTATATAATCACATGAAGTGCGTTAATTTGACATAATTAGTGGGCTCCGGCACGAGACGAAGCCAAAACCCCGGAGCCAGTCTGAGGTCTTCGAGTTGAAGAGTAGGCACCTTTGTCTGACTCCGCTCTTTTTTTTAGGTCAATGGTCTCCGCTTCGGCGATGTTTGTTGCCATGTTTGCTGCCATTTGATGGCTTGCCAATTTAACACCTGACAGCTTCGTTTGGGCCATGTGCACTGGACCAAGTTGTGTGCCATAAGCGAGCGCAGATGCCAACGCCCCAATCCCAATTCCCCCGGCCACGCCCTCAGCCGCCCACTGACTCGTGTTACGAGAGCAGTCCAGCAGCCGCACTGGAAGAAAAAGTTTTATATCGCAGAGCAACAAAGTCTACACAAGTCTTTGAAAACATGTGGTTAAATAAATTACAGAATTTAAAACTCTATTTAATTTTTATTTGGCCAGCTTTTGCTCATTGAGAATTTCTTTGCTTTCATTCATTTCATTCATTCATTTAAATACATAATTAAGCAATACAAAAAAATTGGATAAGATTATATAGTTTCAAAAAAAATTATAAATTTAATTGAAACTAAATTAAAATGTTAAAATTATTGAAAACATTTATTTAAGATGTTTGAATAATTTTAGTACTTAAATAACTATCGAATTTACATAAAATTGTTAAATTTGTAATGCTTTTTTTTTTCTCCGTGTAGAACTCAGATCTGGTAGCCAGGCCGGCGGGTTGTCACCAACGAACCAGCCAACTACTACAGCCAACCGGCCACCAGAGACCCCAGACACGTCTGGCCATTTAGCAGAGTTATGCGATACATTTTTGCGAATTTATTTCTAGTTGGTTGAGGAAATTTTCAGAAGTTTTACTCTAGATTTGATTACAAAAGTGCGGTAGAAAGAGTTGGTTGATATGCAAATGGCTTCGACAACTTTTCTGTGAAATAGGTAAAATGTCAAAACTTCAATTTGCTGAAAGATTTTAATCAGAAAATGTCAAAAAACTGATGAACTCTGTGAGCACATAATTTACTTTTGCAAAGATTTTTTGAGAGTGATGCCTGATAGAATGCAAATTTAGTTAGACAGCAGACTTTATTCAATATTTGAGATAAAAGAATTTAAGATTGTGACATTCCATTAGGATGATTTGGCAGTATCTACTAAAGAAATAAATTCTCCATTCATTTTTGATAAGATAAGATACATGCAATTTGAAGCATAGAAAGAATTTTTTATCAAACGTCGTAGTCATAGTCATTTTTCAGCTTTCAGAGTATTATAAATTATTTGACCCACCCAAATATTTCGCTTATGCATCCAATTTTGTCAAGAACGCGAAGAGTCGAATAACATTTCAGACACTGACCTACTTTAAGGTAAATATCAAAGTGGGCGACGGGGAAAAATGAAACTATTTGGGGCCAATTACCAGCGTTGTGGACAAAGAAAAGAAACTTTGCATATACATATATTTTTACTTAATTGAGTAGGTTCCCCGCCCTCGAGCCAACCACTCCAGTTCTTTATTAATTTTTTCTTTTTAATTATTCAGTTTCTGCCTTGTCTTTTTTGAAAGTGAAATGCTCAGAACCAGAATTCGTTCAATGTCTCTGGCGTTTTGGTTTATTATTGCTCATTGCTCCAGTTAAGCTGCAAGACGGGTAATGTATCTGTATCTGTAGCTGTATCTCTGGCTGTAGCTGTCAGTCTGAATTACATAGCTTGAACGAGGTTGACACACTTACATTTATTTAGCCCATAATGAGCTGGCAAATGATTTGCCTTTGTCTGTGCCTTTGGCTGCCTCCTCCTCGCTGGTTTATTGTTACTGGTTTTTTCTCACTTTTCATCAATAAAATAAACTGATGAAATGCTTTAAATTTCCTCTGTTTGCATAGCATAATGAGGCGTTTCGGCGAAGATAAACAAAAGAAGAAAGAGGCGGCAAAGTCAAATCAAAGTTGAAGGAAAATACAAAAGTTTGGAATAATAATGGGAGCCAAGTTATATAACCTATGCATATAAATAAGTTGGCAGGAATGGCAGACTTCAGAAGGTTCTTAAGCGAGTTTTGTGAAGTGTTATTAAGTTAAACTTGAAAGTAAATTAACTAGTCTTTAAAAATAAATTTGTTAGCTTTTAACTTAATCACTTAATTAGAGAAACCTTCATTTTGTGAAGTGGTATTGAATCAAACTTTAAAGTAAATTAATTAATCTTTAAAAATTCATATTAAAGCTTTTTAAGTACAAATTTTAATAAAAATACATTTTTCTTTAATTCCTCTTAATTAAGTAAACCACCATTCAGGCTTCCTATATTCCATGCCAGCTTTAAATAAAACAATACCACTTCAATTGTGCTATATATTTTTTTGTTTTTCAATTGAGAGTTCATAAGCCATTGTTATAGCGAGATTACACATACGCCGTGTGTGCTGTGTGGAGCGACAATTTCCTGAATTCGAGAGACAAAACATAACCAACGCCCGCTGTCACTTCAATTCATAACAGATGCAAATAAATTTCCATTAAAGTTGCGGGGTGTCCGCACTTCACCCTTTTCGGCACCCACTTTCTGCGTGGGCGGACGGCATTTAACAAGCTAAACAGATGCTTAGTTCCGAAGTGAAGCGGAGATTCACGGGGCCCAGGCCCCCAGATTTAGATAATACCCATTTCGAGTCACGGGGCGCAAATTGCGGCCTTAAACGGGCAGCAGCGGCTCTCACACACATTACCTTTCATATGTTTAAATGAAATAAGTATCTGGCAGATACCTTAACTACGTTCGCCAGTTGTGACAGTTGCATCCACAACACGCGAGCTCTTGAGTGTGAAAAGTGAGGATCGTGTGTTGGCTCAGGGACCCGAGATCTTCGGTGGTTATTTAACTTATTTAACTTTCTTTCGCAGCCCCAGGGGGCCAAGTTCAATGCGCTTAACTTGCGGCTAATGCGCCGCCTCTCCTTCGGCCGGGCTCAACTTTCACATTCACAACCTTTGGCACTTCCTCCTGCCACTTGGAATGATAATTTTCCGTAGTTTTTCGTGTGTTGGCCAAGCCGATTCACATTTTTGTGATTTGCCATTTGGCAATATGCAATGCAATCAATGCTTCTCATTCGATATTTAGCAAGCTCACTCACTCGGCGCTGTGGGGCAAGTTTCTGATTTCATTTCGTTTCATTTCAGTTCAGTTCACATTGGTTCACTTCGGTTCGGTTCATTTTGGACCGGCTGAAAAGTGTGGATACACATGCTACTCCCAAACGCATGGGAGCGCAAAGGAACAAAAAAGTGCAGAAAAAAAGTGCCTGCCACCGCCTATGCAACTATGAAATATCGCATCGCTCGGTGAGAGTACGAGTGTACGCGCATATATCCCAGCCAGAGCTGGATAAATTTATGTGGGAAGTTTTCTGATGACGCTCGTAATTTCAGACCCTCCCCCACACTCTGCTGGCTACAGTGCAACTTATCTAATAACGGCGGCAGACCTACTACTTCCTGTAAGCCTTCCCGGAATGTGAGAACCGAGGGCCAGCCAGAAAAAGGGCTGCATCTATCTTTTGCATTGCAGATATAATCTGCACTTACGATTTATGCATCAGATTGAATATTCTTTATAGTTTCTGGGAGGTAAGGTAGGGTCTGTTTTACATCTTACGAATGAAAGCTTGAGAACAAAGTAGAAATACAACTAACATCAAAAAAGATAAAAAGTTTCATATTTAAGTTGATTTATCTACAAACATTTTCCTTAATAAAGCAAAATAATCTTTCTTATAAATTCCACGAAAAATTGTAATATTTTTGCTTTTTCATTTTCTAGCTAAATAGAGCTGTGAATGGCTTATAAGGTACCTAAACATTGCATATTTAATTTACTGTATCTACAAACGATTTCCTTAATAAATAAATTTATAAATACATTCCTTTTTTAATTTACTTGCTAAATGAAGGTGTGAATCGCTGTAAATGTCCTCATAAAATGTGTACTCTACATACTGAACTTTTTAGGCATTAAAGAAATCTTATGCAATCGGTTTGGTGTCAGTCCGAATTGATGGCAAATAAAACTTAACCAAATAAGCAAACTGAACCGCTACTCTAGAGTCCAAAATAAAATCCCCAGCCAACTCGTCCAGCCACCTGCTGTGCTTTGTATCCCCAAAACTTGTATGTGTAATAGACCAATTGCATCAGCTGAAAAGCGAAAAAATAAAGGCAAACACCAAAGTAAACCTTTGCCTACTTCTTTTGTGCCAAACATGAGCATTTGGCTCAGAGGGTGGGGTAGAAACGGTTAAACAATTGCCAACGCGCGTTTTTGGCTCTTTGGCGTTAATCGCTTTGCATATATGCGAAGCAAAGAAAATTCCAAAAAATATACCCAGAGGCGTGCCATCAGAAAAGTAAAAAATAAAAACAAAACAAAAATTAATATGCATTGTTGCAGCAGCACGTCGCCTTGCATATTTGGACTTTCACTTTTGTTTTCTTTTTGAAAAAGAGTCAAACAAGATTTCAAAATGAACTTAAGACGCACACTCGATCCACGTCGACAGTGGACATTTCAATCAATTACAAATGATTAACACAAATGAAAACATTATTTTGTTGATTGGGGGCTTCCGAGTTCGGTGGGCGAGCAGCGATTAAAGTGGGTAACTGCGTTAATTGCTGGAGCCCCTTACTTTACTTACTTTCCCTGGCCCCTCAATTAAGTCCAGAAATCAAAGTTACGCATTTCCAATTGCGCAATCGTCACAATCTGTTTTTTTTTTGTGTTTTGCTGTCTGTCTGGAGATTTTCATGGCTTGCGAAAGTAGACATTTTACAGTCCGCTTTAGTTTTTTGTATTTTTGGCTTCCCGAACAATGCGTGCAGTTATTACTAGTTTCGGTTCATTAATCATGTGTCAGGGAAATACTTATGTGCACCTGCTGGGCATAAGAAATGAGAAAATGGGACAAAGAGATACCGATGGGAAAATTGCCAAGGGCCGCGAGAGGTGATTATGAATTAACCATACGATTAAAACTTATCATGACATAAGGAGATTTTCTCTTGCCCTGTAATTTAGGTTTTCCTTTGAAAAATTTGTTTAAATTTAAAAAAGTAAATTGCATCTGTATACTAAGTCCCTAATAAGTTTTTATAATGATTCAATTAATGACTTTGTATTTCAGTTTTAAGCTGATATTAGCCCATGAAATAAATAATATTGTTTCGATATTTACAAACACCTGTCTGAGATGGTCCATGAAAGATATAAATAAACCTATAAACCATAAATAAATTAGGCTGCTTTTTTTCTACTGTGTAACACGATTAGTTTTCTTACTTTCTGTGCAGCTCCAACTCAAACTGACGGGGCTTAAAGTTTTTAATTAACTTAAATCAATGACAGTTTGCATTGCGGATAGAAACGTTTGCGAAATGGCCAACAAGGGACTTCGGTTGGGATTGAGCATTGTTGCATTGAGACAATGACAAAGTAACTAGCATCGAATCGATCCGAATGGAAAGCCGCAGATATGTCCAGGGCGATTAAGTATCCCAAGCCCCAAGGCGGATGGTCGGTTGGTCGGTCAACCAGATGGCTGGACAATTGCCGCAAATCACAGTGGGACTGACTGCCATTCGAAATATGTGTACTGTTGGTTTCCGCTGAAAGTGCAGGCAATTTAAGCCAAAGAGGCGGAGATCTAATGCTGGAATGAAGTGTTGCCGGGTGAAGAATTGCTGGCTTGATTTTAATTGCCACTGAGCATTGAGCACTGACCACCGACTAGAAGCAATGAACTTGCCACCATGCGGCCGTAATTCGAGCCACAAACGGAAAGCCCGTGTAATACAAGATGGTTGTGGGAAATTCCACCTAACCAGCGAAGAACATATAAAAGTAGAGGGTGGTTCATGAGGATATGTTGTGTGAAAGTCCAAGGCGGCGAGTGGATCAAGTTCGAATTACCATAAAATATGCAGAGACAACGCATGCGCAACACGTAACCCGATGCAGATACGTTTTAGTGGACTTGCAGATACATTTACAGATACGATACAAATACAGATACTGTCCAGTTTCGGCCCTGCTCAGGGTGTTCAGGGTGGCCCGTTCACCTTGGAGCGGCGCTTAAAAAGAGTCGTTTAATATCGAGTTTTTGGGGGCTAAAGCGTCGAAGAGTCGGTGGTCTTTATACTCAGGGATATGAAGGGGTTCGGTTCGCTTTACTACATATGATAAATCCATTGGCCTTTGGCCAATTTCATGCTCGCTGAGGCGTCGTTTCGACAACCTGCTGTTTTGTACTCACTGCTCCTATTCCACTAATTGAGTTATGTTGCACATTTCGGCAAGGCAGCTTCATGGTTCTGCGACTGCTGCGGATATTTGCCAATTGAGTTATTGCCTTTTGGCTGTGCATTAGCGTGCGCTCACCTGCGATTTGCCAATGGAAAGTTTGGCCAACTCTTTAGACCAAGTTCTGTCTATGCCAAAACGGGTTGGCTTGGCAAACACGGTTAACGGTTTATTCGGAGTGCTGTGAATCACTTTGTCACGCCTTCGATTCGAGGCGAAAGACGAAGATATCCCTCCTCAAATGTTTACCCAAGTTTTTGGCACCCAGTTGCAGTTGCAGGTGCAGCAGCCTGCATCTTTACAAGTCTCCCTCGCGAAGTGCATACATAAGTTTTTAGCTCATCACCTGCTTAAGCTAGTTTCTGTGATTTGTTACCCCTTTGGATTTCGATTTATCTAACCCATAGGAAGCTAGAAGAGCCACTTTTAAGCCAATTACTCACTCCCAATTGGCAGGTGTTTTTCCAAACCCCTAAGCAAACGAGATTTGAGAGGGTTGATATGATGCAAAATGCTTTCGAACCCTCAAGGTATCTGAAAGTAGATGCAGAAAACGTTTATGCTGCACTTTGGAAATAAATGGTATGGAAATAATCATCAATCCTTTACTGAGATTATTTGCATTGCTTAGAATTTTTATAAAGGGCTTGTAGCTGGAAAATAGTAATTCTGAATACTTCACTGTAACTTTGATAATAAATATTTAATGTAACAGAAATACCCTATAAAAATATATATTTAAAGTTGATTAACTCATTGCACATTAAAATACATTTTTGGCTTTTATTTTCTTTACTTCTTTAAATAAATTCCCCTGGCATTCCATACTTCAACCAGCTTTAAATATTTAATTGCTTTGCATTTTAAAGGACCCTCAAATAATTCATAAAAATGTCAACAATGCTTGCGGCCTTTTTTATCTGAATTAGCAATGGAATTCGTAAAATATTTTAGCTTTAATTGTCAGAGTTAAATTGTGAAACACAAATTTATAGCCTATGTGTGCAATTAATTTCGAACACTCTATTTCAGGTTTGGATTTAATTTATTACATTGGCGGAATAAATTTGTTCTCTTTTCACCCCTTTAAATATTACTTACGAGCCTGTTGTCAGACTGATTAAGAGATTAATATCAAACATAAACTTACAGTCACGTAACGTTTATATAATTTTTCACATTTCCGTGCAGAGATAAACATTTTTGAATAATTTAATTGGTAATTTGGCGAGGGAATAAACTAACGAAATAAAAGTGAGTCTGCAGTTCTGGAAAATAATCATAATCAGCCTCGTAGCCCCATTCCCCCATTTATTGTGATATTAAATACGAGATTTGTGGGATTTTGCTCTTTAGCTCGCGCTCTCTCTCTCTCTCTCTTAACATCGCCGTCTCGTTCTTTGCTCATTTCCAATAAGCAATTCTACTTGCTTTATTGGTTTTCCTGACAAACTTGTTCGAAACTCTCGTGGAGCGGACAGGTTGCTTTGGGGGGAGAGAACTCGGAGTCAGCATGTTTTCAAGATCAAAAAGCGAATGGCGGTGGAGCTAAAGAAATTGCACAAAAATTTACACACTCTACAACAAAAGGAACGAGAGACATGCAGAGCTATGGAGAGGGAACTGGCTAAAGGGAACCTTTCACTGCAGATACACGTGGAAAAATATATGTGTAATACACCTAACTAATTTTATTACAATTAGAATTAACAAAAGGAACCTGTTTGTCACATTAGTAGACCAATATAATTAAAATTGAATGTGATGGAATACGCAATTTTAATTAACTTTTGTATGATTTGAAACAGTGCAAAAAAAGTATGTTAATATAATAATAACTATTATATTAACATACTTTTTTTTTTGCATGTTTTCTTAAAACATATTTGTGTTTTAATACCTAAAATCCAACATTCTCGTTCTCTGGTAAACGATCTAGAAAACGTATATTACAACTTACAGTTTAAAGTCACTAAAAGTAACTAGGACTTTATTAGGAACTGAATATACCAGGTAGACTAATTTTTTTTCGGTGTCCCGATTGGAGAGGCAAGGTAGAATTAGTGATAAACATAAAGAAAGGCCGCGCAATTGAAAAGTGGCACAGATGCCAGGGCAGCGGCCCCAAAAGACAACGGTACACGAGACCAGGAGCGCAAAAGGGAATCCAGGAGCGGAGTTGGGGGCTCCAGCATCAGCAATCAAAAAAAGGGGGTGGGTGGGGAGGAGCAGCAGGAGCAGGAGCGACGCAAAAAGTGTGTGCGTATCAACAAAGCGGATGGTCGAGGGCTGGGCCTGGATTGTGATGGGATGGATGCCCAAGGGCGTGGGTGGTGGTGGGTGGTGGGTGGTTTTTCGGTGGATTGGTGGCTTTTCTCTGGGAACAGCAGCACTCGCTCTGCTTATTTCGTATATATTTCTTGTGTTTTTTTTTTGGCTCGTTTTCTGAAATATGCGCACTCCGAAAAACTAAGGCAAAAACTTACCTGTAAAATATGAGCACGCTGCGTAGCGAGCTGTTTAATAATTTACGGTTCGTCGAAGATTTACGACCCACTGGATGTATCAAACTGCAATGATTCCGGAATATTTGAATATTTTAGAACTTTTTCGTGAAGCGAAAAAAAAGGCACAACACTTTTGTTATTATTATTCTTTTTAAGGTGTGTGGTGTTTGACTGGTAAATATTGTTGATGCTGGGGACTACAGTAAGTAAACGGTGAGTACGCAGCACTGTTTTGATTGAGCGCGCGCAAAAAATTATACACAAAATCACGCACACAGCGAAATCCAGATAGAGACGCACCGATGGCTTGAAACTGGGGCCCGAGAAGAGAGCGTAGGGTTTTGGCTTGGGACGCCTTGGCTTCCAGGCACCGACCGCGGCAACTGCACTCGGTACTCGACTCGAATCGTGGCTTAAATCTCACTCGTCACTCACTCAGCACTCTGAATCAAAATCGACGACCGTCTGCTTGGAAGCGTGCTTTCGAACTGAAGCCGTTTTTTGCTTCTGAGCTGCCGAGCTGCTCTGCTCACTACGTTACTGAACCAGCCACAGCCACCACCAATACATGCGCGGGAAGCAGGTTGCTCCGGCTGAAAGCTCGGCTCGCCAGTTACTCCAAACGAAAAAGTCTATGTCAGAGCTTTTCATCGTTGCCAGACAGATGGAAATAGGTGTTATCTTTAACCCAATAAAGCCATAACATACATACTTTACTAATGCTTTTTAAAAAGTATTAAACATTTCGAAGTTGATGATTAAAATAATTTCTTAAGCATTTTTTAATAAAATAAAAAAAAATTGAAAATACCTCTTTCTATTTATTTTCATTGGTACTATAATAAAATCATTTTTTGTGTAGTTTGATGAAAGGCTTCTCATCAGTTAGTTAATTACAAACTATAAAAAAATTAACTTAAAATATATTTTAAAAGAATACCTTTGGATCAGAATATTGTCAAAAAAAATCTTGTCAACTTCAAAAAATGTTAAATATTTAAAGTTCGTTCTGAGCAAACGAACTAAGCCATGAGCCTTTGCTCATGCAAAGCCCTGAAATTCCATTGCACTTGTTTTCCACTCAAATTTCGGGGCGATTTTAAAAATGCCCATCCCCGAACTCAGCTCCCCAGACCAGTTGGACAGATAATGAGTTATATGGAGGAGTGTTTCGCCGGGGCTCCGCAGGAGTTTCTAATCTGCATTACCGTCCACAAAGCGGCGCAAGTGGGAGTGACCTCTGGAGACCTGTACGTGCGGATCAGTCTGGACAAAATGACCAAGAGCACCAAGTCGTACCCGAATACCGAAAATCCCTTTTTCAATGAGGTGGGTTTTGACTAAAGCCATATACCTCCATTTGATTATATAGACCATCCCTGACTTAGTACTTTGTATTTGAATTCCACTGCACCTTAACCGAGCTCCTGCGTCTGACGATCCTTTTCGAGCTGAAGAAGCACATGACCTACAAGAAGAATGTGGTGGTGGGCGAGTTGCTGGTGGATCTGCACAGTGTGTGGAATCAATCCAATCACGGTTACTTTAAGAAATGGGGCCGACTGGAGGCGCCCATTGGGGAGAACCAATCCCTAGAGGCTACCACCGAATCTCACGGCTACTTGCAACTCGATCTGGCCATCGTATCCCAGCACAGTCCAGTGACCATTGGACTGAGATCTGAGGAACAGGACAGCCAGCACCTAAATAAATGGGCAGTGGACCATGATTACGATGACATCGAAAGGTGAGTGGTCAAATATAAGAATCTCCCCGATCTATCTCTTATTATTAAAACCTAGAAACCTCCTGACCAATGTGAGCTCGTTTGCCCCAAGCAACATTCGCTACTTCGTCGCCTTCTATCGAGGTTACTTCATCAGGCAGAGCAACTACATGATTCAAGTATCGTTTGCCGGCTTCAATGTATCTGGCTCTCGACATTGACTTGCGTTTCCGTTTCTAAAGTACAGATTCCATCCTTTCAAGGGCAAAACGCCGGTGGCCAGGAATACGTCGACGCCGGTGTGGAACCACGAGATCAACTTCGCCTGGATGTATCCCTCGGTGGCGCAGCGATTCCTTATCCTCATACTCGCCCATGAGCATCTGCAATGGAAGTGTGTGGCTGAATTCGAGTTGTCGCTCGAAGAGATTGCTTTTAAGGGTGAGTTATTGTCTCTTCGGGGTCACCTCGGGGTCACCACTTAGGTTTCTTACAGGAACTCCATCTCTGGGACCCACCTACCTACACCTTTACGATCCTATCAATCCGATGACCTATGTGGGTCGCCTGCTAATGGAACTGCGCTCTGAGATGCTGAATGATGTGCAGCCTAGTCACACTTTGTCCTCAAAAACAGTGCCCGGTTTGGATGAGACTCGTTTCTGGCACGATGACGTTTATTTGGTTGAGTTTCTTCCCCTGCTGGGTCAACACCTTCAGACCTCGGCTTCCGCTTACAAGATCTCCGCAAGATTGGCCGAACACAGCTCGAATGTGCTGGAGGGTTCCCTGAGGACTCCTTTGGATCGCTTTCGATCCGCCATCAATTCGAAAAGTTTCCGCCGGGAGGCACCCTTTCGATCCTGCATGTTTCGTGTGCGCCTGCCGGATAATCGAGCTAAGTTTGAAAGTGATTTCTTCATGCTGGATATAGCCAACTATATGGTGGGTATGGTACTTTCATTCTGTAGCTTCTAGTAACACCCCTATTTAATTTTAGCGCGGTGAGCTGGATACCTTCAAGGTCTTTCAGCTGAAAAATCACCTCCTCGATGAGCAGGCCAAGTGCCTAAAGGCAATAGTGGGCAACATTTTGACCAGGATCAAGGAGGGTCTAGATGCCCACCGATTCGATCACGATGTTCAGCCACAGCGCACCACATGGGACATCAATCGGCAGCTGTACCTCCTTGACTTTTTCGCCAAGTTGCCGCAGGAGCTGCATCAGCTGAAGCAGAGATTGCGCACCTGCTTCCTGGAACATTTGGATGCATCTATTGCAGATGTGGTTAGTGAGCTGCAGCGCCTGGTGGCTGAGATAGGAGAGCTTTCTGGCATGGCTCGCCTGCAGGACGAGTGGCCCGAATTGGTTCTTTCCCTGAGTGCAGGTGGTAAGGATTTGGGAGTTTGCCGGCTGAACGCCAAGCTCTTTCTGCATCTGCAAAATCAGAACACCGAACTGCAGCAGCAGGAGACGCTCTGCTGGCGTCTCAGGAGCTTCTCCTTCAAAGCCTCCGGTTGCACGCACACCTGCCCCAATTGTGGTTGCACCTCAGCCATAGTTTCAGGATGCTTGGCCATTGTGGTGGAACGGGAGCGAAAGGAGTTCCTCTCGGCGATCAGTGAGGATTGGACCTGCATCGAGCCCATGCTGTGGCAGCCGAATCCCGGACAGACACACTTCCTCTGCCACGTCTACGTTCATCAGGCTAAAGTTCGTCCTGGTGGCGAGAAGAGGAGCATCTGCGACTCCCATTTGAGGGTCCTGTTCGCCGACCAGGCCTGCGAAACATACACATCTCCTGGAACCCTTTCGCCCATTTGGAATGCCGTCATCACCTTCAATTTGTTATCCCTCCCAGGAGGAGTTAATCTCTATCTAAAGAATCCCCCGCTTCTCTCCTTGGAGTTCTACAACTCGGAACGCAGCCTACCCGATGATCTCGTGGGCATGGGAAGTCTGGCTATGAGCGTTATCAGCGAGGATCAGGCCACTGATTCCAGTTGGGAGGATCCCGGAGGATTGGGCTGGCCAAAGAGTCCGATGCAGAAGCTACAGAGATTGAAGCACTTGACACCACCTCCCCTTAAATGGGTGCCACTAGCCAGGAAGGGATCAGTTCAAGCGGAGGTCCTGATGTCCGCGGAACTCATCGAACTCTCCACGGATCCCACTGGTCAGGCTATTAACAAGGAGCCACATCTCGCCACGGGCATTCCAGCTGCTATAAGACCCAATATGCAGAATTTTGTGTGAGTTTGTTACCTTTGATACCTTACTAGGATTTATCTATTTTATATTACAGCCTGGAAGTTTTCTTTGTGGGTCTGCGCAACTACTCCAAAAGCAGCATGAGTTCGGCGGGGAAAAGGAAGATCAAGGTGATGATGGGTGACCTCGTCTTGGCCAGTGGACCCTCCACGGCTCGCATTCGCAACAGCATTAACTTCCTGGTGGCCTATGCTTCGGGTGTGGTGGTAAGTGGATTACCTTATGGATATAAACCATGTATATATATATACCTTGCCCCCCTCAGAGTCTTCCTGATCAGCAGGATTACTGGCCAGCGATCATTGCCACGGATGTCCTGCTCTCCGGCTTTAGTAGCGAGTCCACCCTGGGAGCTGCTCTTATACCCAATTCCTCGAGTTTCCTGCAACGCGACAGGAGCCTAAAGTGTGTGCCGAAAAGGGAGCAGGTTTCCACTACGGTTAGTGTGGTTGAAGATGAGGAGGAGGAAGACGAGGAGGAGGACGAACTGGAGTGGCAGGAAGAGCAGGCCAAACCGTCGAGGATCCGCGGCTGGTGGAGGAGTCTCATGTTCGCTGTGGGTCTGCGACCCGCTGCCTATGCCAATCGTCAGTCCCTGAGGATCGAAAGCGATCTGGATGACAGTGAATTATACGAGGGACGTGAGTTCACCTGGTGGACCAAGTTCTACAACTCCATGTACTGGAGTGCGGCGGAGATGAGCCACGAGCACAAGCACCGCCTGGTCATCTACCACGAGGAGCTGGAGAAGCAGGCTCAGTTCGGTTACCTCCAGGATTGGGCGGTGCCCGTTCAGTTGGTCCATGGCGTCAAGTTCAAGAAGCAGGGTCCGCCCAAAGAGGATGTCTATGCGACTCTAAAGCTGCAACTCAAGTTGACCCCCTGCCAGTGTCCCGTTCTCGAGGATCCCGAAGGTGGTGGCGACAGGGTTCGTCCGTTGCCAAACGCCATACATCCCCGACATCAGAGCATTCTTCAGTCACTGGGTGAGACCATTAAGCTGATTGTTCGTGTCTATGTAGTGCAGGGTGTTCAGATGCGCCCCCGAGATCTTAAAGGCAACTCAGATTGCTATGTGAAACTCTTTCTGGGCGGCAAGACGGTTTCCGATAGAGCTCATTACGCGCCCAATCGTAGCAATCCCGTCTTTGGCCGCCTTTTCGAGATGGAGGCTACGCTGCCCGGAGATCACATGCTGCAGATCATGGTGTACGATCACGATAAGATCAAGGACGAGGTGATCGGTCAGACCAATGTCGATCTGGAAGACCGCTGGAGGTCCCGACATCGAGCCACCGTGGGTGTGGCTAATGAGTACACACGGAGTGGCTACAATCACTGGCACGACTTGAAGTCGCCCTCGGAAATTCTCATCGACCTCTGCCAACGACGCGGCATTCGGCCTCCCTACTATTATGGGAATGTGATCGAGGTGGACGGCATGCTTTTCGGGGATGAGACAGTGATCTCTAAGGGTGGGAGACCCTTTAGTTAAATATTTACGCCGATGAGCTCTAAAATCCTTTTTTATTTCCAGATGAGGAACTGCAAGAGCGACTTAGCCTCGCAGTGCTTAAGAATATGGACATGCTGCCTTCCTTTGGCTACAAACTGGTGCCCGAGCATGTGGAGACACGATCCCTTCATCGAGAGGATTTTCCAAACGTCGAACAGGTAAATTAAAAATTAGGAAGTTTATCCCAATCTAACTCAATGATATGATTAATTTATTATTCAAAGTATCTATAAATTAGCCACATGAAAGCTATAATTAGTTATGTTCGGTCTAGACAGACATTTATCAATATTATAGAGCTAATCTATGATAAGTATTATGAACAGAATTATCACAAAAGAACACAGAAAAAAATTCAGCCTAATTAACGATTAAAAAGTCATATTTCGGACAGTATACACTTTTCCAATTTTCTACTGCGTGAAGTTCTTTATAAAGTTCCGAATCAATTAGCATTTAAAAATGGAATCTTAAATTTTGGCATTCAATTTCCATAAAACATTTTGGTCATGAAAATTTCCGCCTTAATATTTTGTATAGAACTTTTAGTTTCGTTACCTTTTTGATACTTTATTTTAATATATCAATACAGGGTAAACTCCAATTGTGGATAGAGCTGTTCGAGGCGAACATCTATGTGCCCAATCCCATCGATATAACCCCGGTTCCGCCGGCGGATTTTGAGGTGCGTGTTGTGGTCAAGAATCTGGCTGGGATTCAGTCGGGGGACAAAAACATTTTCGGCAAACTAATGAGCGACATCTACGTGATAGGGTAAGTGGGTATCATTTTAGGGGTCTGACCCCCTGCTTATTACCCGTGGCTTACAAGCGGATCCGAGTAAACGATTTGCAATTACCGACGTTTTTCGCTATATTTTGCAGATGGTGCGAGGATGAGGACAAGCGCCAGGCGACCGATATCCATTACCGCTCATTTGCGGGCGATGCGGCATTTAATTGGCGCATGGTCTTCGGCATGAAGTACTCCCCCAACGAGGACCTGGTGAGCCTTGACCTTGCCTAATTGGTCAGGGTAAACAATACTGCTTCCCCTTATTAATTATTCAGCTGGCTCCCGTTTCCTTCTAAATAATATTCATTTCGCAGATGGTTATCCACCGCAAGGCGGGGCTCCTGGAGGAGGTGGAGTTCAAGAAGCCGCCGATTGTATATCTGCAGGTTTGGGACAAGGATGTGCTGTCCAAGGATGAGTACCTGGCCGCCCTGGAGCTGAACCTCTCCAATATGTACGCGCCCTATCCGTATGTCCAATTATGCAAGCCCTTTCCCAGGAAAAGGAAGCGCATTAATCTGTTCAAGCGCAAGGTCATCAGCGGCTGGTTTCCGCTGCAAAGCAATGCGCATCCTTCGCAACGCTCCCAGGCAAAAGTTCAGAAAGTGAGTGGATGTTTATTATTAAGTAGGTGGTTATTCCTAAGTACCTTATAATTATCAGGGTAAAATGCAGCTCAGTATTGAAATCTGCACGGATGTGGAGGCAGCCAACCGGCCGGCGGGTCGTGGTCAGGATCCACCGATGGCCTTGGAGCCGCCTTAGTAAGCTGCCAGTATTTTTTGTAAAAATAACTTGTTATTTTTGCAAGTTCCCTCAATATTTATACCCGTTACTCTACGACTTACGATTTACTACGGTTTACTAAGGTTTACTACGGTTTACTACGATTAACTACGACTTACTACAATTTACTAAGGTTTACTACGATTTACTACAATTTACTACGGTTTACTACGGTTTACTACGGTTTACTACGATTTACTACGGTTTACTACGATTTACTATAATTTAGTACGATTTTATACGATTTACTACAATTTACTACAATTTACTACGGTTTACTACGGTTTACTACGAATTACTACGATTAACTACGGTTTACTAGGATTTACTACGATTTACTACGGTTTACTACGGTTTACTACGATTTACTACGGTTTACTACGATTTACTACGGTTAACTAGGGTTTACTACGATTTACTACGGTTTGTAGAATAGAACTATTATTCTTTCCAATTTTGAATTCTTTATTATTTAATTGTTAGGAAATAAAATGCCAATTAGTTGCCGTCCGTCCGTCCGTCTGTATGAACGCTGAGATCTCGGAAACTACAAATGCTAGAAGTTTGAGATTTCCCACACATATTCTTGGGCTTCTTTGGGCGCCACGCCCGTCCGAAAAGTATAAATGCAATTTTGTAGAAGAAATGTAGAAGACATTTTTCAAATCGGACCATTTATTAAAAAGTTATGCGCAATCAAAGAAAGTGTATATATCCATCTCCCTCGCACTCCCTTTAGCTGAGTGACGGGTATTAGATAGTCGGGACTCGAACCCGACTATAGCGTTCTCTCTTGTTTTTTATATTAACCCGCAGCAGACCGGACACCTCCTTCAACCCACTGACGCATCCCTGCAAGTCCTTGCGGTTCATCCTCTGGCCCGTGATTCGGAAATATGTCCTCTGGGGTCTGCTGATACTGATCGTTATCCTGGGATTGGTGCTCTTCTTTTCCAATCTGCCCGGCAAACTCATGGCCATTCCACTCGAATGAGAACTTCTTTTTGTTTGTTTTCCGTTTGTTTATTGTTCGCTAAATTGAGTTACTCCTTGCATTTTAAAAGTTTTTCAATAAATTAGTTTTTACTTGTCATTTTCCACACTTGAAAAGTAATTAATTGAAGTTGCTAATGGCCATCTCAGTGCGAATGGGAGGTAAATGCGATAATGACTGGGACTGCGACTTGACCCCACTGAAATAGGTCGTCCTTTGTTAGGTTAGAGTAAATATGGCTTTAATAAAACTTACATACACAAAAGAACTTTAATTGAATAGTAAAAAAGCGGTAAAATATTATAAAATAAATTTACAATAAGTTAGTTTATTATATTTGAGGAGAAGCATTTTAGTAAACTATCTTTCAGACTCCTTGATTTTCTATCCAAAAGTGATTGGCTGTTCGGAAATCACTTTTCCGCCTTTCACTTCCCTAAGAAGCCCTTTAAAGCATCCAGAACTATCCCAGAGCTCCGCGACTATTTCACCATGTGGGTGACAAAATGGCAATTCGCTTATTTGTGGATGTTCATGTGTGCATATGGTATCTAGTATCTATATCGGTTCGATTGGGTCTGAGTGTTAATGTGTTAATGGCGGCAGTGGCGGCGAAACGAGACGAAAGGCTGCCACAGCTTATCAGGACCGCCCCGAACTGGACTAAACCGTTCTGGCCGGGAAACTTGGAGGGCCCCAAAGGCTGCCACGTTCAGTTGGTGTTCAGCTATCGGAGCTGTCGGTTCGCAAATCACTCAGCAGGAAGCTTCTAAGGGACGACTAGCTACTTCCAGTGAAAGGTGCTAATTTAGTTTCATAATTAATGTGTCTGCTGTCCATCACAAGTGCAAGAGTTTACATTTTACTTAGCTATATATCCTTTAGCTCCATCGCTTTGCCCTCGCAGGCATTGCCGAGTCCTTGCTCGCGTTCTTGTAGTGCTTCCTCCACGTCGCAGGAACGGATCGGCAGTGAAACATATGGCAAGCTGCCTTAAATGCGGTTAAACTCAGTGCGAAAATACTCGGAAAATTCCTGCTGCTGCCGCAGTTGTGCCTGCTCCGTGTGCTCCGTTCTCGTCTTGGCGGAAATCAAAATCAAGTTCAAGTTCTTTAAATTCAAAGTCGATTGAAGATGTAAGTGCATCCTGTCAGCTGCTCACCGAGGAAACATTTAACACGCTGATCAAGTGAGGAAAGGACGCTAAAAGTCGAGAATTAAAAAAAACTAAGGTAACAAAGAAGATTTAATTTTTGGCTCACTTAAATTATTTATATTTCTATTATATTTTTTATTATTTCACATACGTATTAAGAGGTATTTCTATATATATATTGGTTCCTAAAACCCGTATCTCCTGACCCAAAGTAACCCCTTAAAGTGTCGCTTTCATTAAGGGATTTATTTACCCGACGGTCGGCTGATGTTTGCTCTAATATTTGCCCACCATCACCACTTAGACTAATCGAAAGCCTCGAAATTTCGTCAACTCATCGCCAAGTGTTCGTGGAAATAATCAGAGCCTTGTTTCACCTGAGGGGCAGTACCTTCAATTTCATTAGTGCGAAATCGGAGACCAAATCGTGCGATAGATATCTCTGTAATGTAATTAGGAGTTACAAAATCGCCTAGAAATTGCGACGCACTTCGAATAGGCTTGCAGTTTGAGTCCTTCGCTTGGTGAAATCGGTTCAAAATGAGGCTGGAGGAAATAGAGTAAGTCGGGATTTCGTGGGGCTTGGCTTTATGCAAATTCCCCGTGACCGAGTGGCGAAAATAAACAAGGCATTAATTAGACAGTTCTAGTTAATGGGCTGGCGGAACGGAGTCCCGGCTTCGATTCCCTCGGGCAGTGGCTATAAATGGGGGAATGACAAACGGCCATTGACTTGGTGGGGTAGCCAGCTAGGATATATATATATACACATTTAAGTGCGTGTAAATTGGCCAGGGGTTACTTCACAGTTAGCCCTAGTTGCAGTTGTGTTTCAGTTCTAGTCCGTTACGGTTCTACCTAGTACATCGTCGTCCTCGGGCTTATCTTTCATATCTCGCGATATCATGTGACAGGCGGCTTATCTAAATTGGTTTGCTGTCGGTTTACGCGTATGCAAACCGTTTAGCCCAATCAATATCTAATTAGCCCACTGATTGTGCCGCCCGATGATGTGTGATAAATAGCGAAATTCGAACGATTTACTAACCACCATGTACAGTCGCGACCAGCGGCCCTTCACGATTACAGCTGCGTCCACGGACCGGCAGGCGAGCGGTACGAGTACGATTACGAGTGCAAGGATGCCCAAGCTCTACAACGGGGTCTATGGTAGCCAGTGCGGCGCCCTTTCGCCCCCCGACCTCATGGAGGCCCAGCCCAAGCTGCTGCCCAAACCACGCAGCAACAGCAGCGGGAGCACCGGTCGCAACAGCAAAGTGAGTGTACCATAAGTAGAAATAAATAAATAAATAATTAAGTGGCCAAAAAGTCCAATGTATGTTCCATTTAATACAATACTAAAGGTTTATAAATCTGGAGCTGTATAAAGTAGCTTTTTGTCTTTTATAGATTCATTTAAATATATTAAAACCCAATAAAAAATGTTGAATTGTTGAACACATATTTTCGAATCATATGAAAAGCAGTGTATGCATTTTATTTATTTTAGCATAGATATACAATTAAATTAATCCCATAAAACTTACGTAAAAAACAGTCATCTAGAATTTTCCATTTTGCCGCTATAGTTTTAGCACCAATTATTTTTATAATTAAAAAAAAAACACTTTTACCCAATATCGTGCCGAAAATAGACGTAAATTTATTGACATCTCGTTGCAGTATTGGATATTCTCAATGATAATCGAGCGCAGCGCGGGTCCCAAGCGGATAGAAATCGATGGCGATGATGCGGACACGCCGCTGGAGGCCATCCTGCCAGCAGAGCCGCCGGCGGAGGTCTGCCTTTTGCGTGACAGCCCCTTCAGGATATTGCGGGTGAGTTCGGGGTGGATCGGTATGGGTTAAATGCAGGTGCGGGGCAGCAATTCTCCAAAGTGAAGAAGCGAGTCAATTCCCCGAGCGAGACCTATGATAAATGCTGCTCGATGAATCGTAGCCTCGGCCTTTGAAAGTTCGAGAAGCGGGCAACGAAGTTAAAAAAAGCCAAAAGCGGTTGCCTATTAAAAAATGTAATCTTCAAAAAAAAGCTATTTAAAAATACATTTTTAAATGTTTTTTATTTAAAAAAATATATAATTTTATAGCTTTTGGGTAAATATTAGAACTACGAAAAATTCTCGCAAGACGATATAATGCGCAACAAGTTCTTTTCACATTCAGCGCAAATGAAAAAGATTGAAATTGAAACCAAAGTTGACGGGCGAATTCAACAAAATACACGAAGCATATCCTTCTGAAAGGTCCTGTGTAACACGCACCCGAAGCTGCTGGCAGTTGGCTATAAAAGCAGGGCGGCTTGGTCTGAGATTTTAGTCATTCAGCGACTCTTCCTGCGTGGACCTAACTTTTCTTCCCTCCGGATATTTATTCTCCATTGCGCTTACCAAAAATCAAGTTAACTTGGCTAGAAAAACAGTGGCAAATCAATTTAATTTGTGACATTTATTGCGGTTACGTAACTCAATAACAACTTATGGGATTGAAGTGAAAAACAAGAAAGGAAGCTACCTTCGGCCAGCCGAAGCTTATATACCCTTGTAGATGAAAGAATACTCACTCGGTGCAGTTCCAGGGATTCCAGATTCAGCGTTTCGATTTATTTCAATTTTGTTTTTAAGTAGTCAAGAATCAAAACGCCTACTTCCTACAAAGTTACAATGAATTTTCTTATATTTGATTGGGAGCCTTAAGATATAGTGGTCCGATCCGGCTGGCTCCGACATATGTACTACCTGCAATAGAAAGAAGACCTTCGGGAAAGTTTCATCGCGATAGCTTTAAAACTGAGAGACTAGTTCGCATAGAAACGGACAGACGGACAGACGGACATGGCTAGATAGACTCGGCTATTGGTGCTGATCAAGAATATATATACTTTATGTGGTCGGAAACGTCTCCTTCACTGCGTTGCAAACATCTGACTGAAATTATAATACCCTCTACAAGGGTATAAATATTACACAAAGTTTACTCATAAAAACAACAACTTGATACATACATTAAAAAAATTATTTTTTTTACACAGCTTTTTAAAGTACAATAAAAAGTGAACAATATAATAAAAGACTGTAAGAAGAAGAAAATAATATATTTTTAATATTTGCCAATTGCAATTTAAGAAACATATGCATATCAAACCTAAAAGTTGTCGTAACTAAATTTCTCGTTTTCTGATTATTTTGAAATATTTGAGTTTCGGTCGGAGATATAATCAAAAAACTAACCAAACAGCAAATCAAAACTTAATTAAAAAGGAATATCAATATCAAGGAATATCATACATATCAGAAAATACCCACCAGCAAATCAAAGCAAGTGTCAAAGTGAATCAACACGTAAATGCAGCAAATCAGAGCTGAATTCAGCAGTCAAACAAACGCATATGGAAAGCATATTGGAAAAAATCTGTAATAAGCCAAGGCTCTCGAAACTTCGCCCGATGTCAGCTAAGCTCCAAAGACAATAAGGGTTAATCTGCTAACTAAACAGAAATGCAATTAAAATAGACGATGACTTCGGGCGACAAGGAGACCCCGAAGCGAGAAAACTTCACCAGTCCCCTGCGATATTTAATGGGCGGCTGTGTCCGCGGAGCGGAAATGACGGCGATGAATCCGCTTAACATGCCCAAAATGTGGGCTCGAATCCTGCGGATGACCTCGGCGCCAAAGATAGAAATAGTTGACTATCTCAAGGTAAAACTACTGGCCGGCGAACTCATTCAATTAGCCAAAGGCGAATTACTAAATTAGTTCTCACGGGGTTAAAAGTTCCGTTTCCCCCTTGAATGTGATTCAAAAGCTTCATTGATGGACACTTCCAGGAAAGGTTGTTCAGTGCAATCTTTGTAATATTTTTTCATCGAACAGAAAATGAAATAAGACAATCAAATTAGTCAGTCGCCGGAAGGCATTAATGTTTAAAGTCATTTTGCAGCGAAGGGAAATTTTTCTTCTATCTTAGCTTGACACTTGGAAAGTCAAACAGAAAGTTGTTCTAGAAAATAAGTGAAACTGAAAAGCCTTTAATATGTACAAGAAATTTATTTTAAACAGGAAAAAATAAAAATGAGAATATACAATTTTGTATTACAAATCTCCACACATTTAAGATGACACAAAATTGTATAAATTATATTTTCGGAAAAGTGTTTAAAAATATTAAAAACTAAAATAAAAAAATGTAGGAATTATCTTAAAAATGTATTTTCAATACAGAAGTTTGTTAGACTCCGGGTAACAAAAAACAAAATTACTCGGATTTTAAAACAAAAGTTTTCACATAATAAACAATTTTTTTTTGGCAAATTTAATAACTTTTTTTGTTACAGAGCTTAAACAAATCAGACTAAAATATTTATACAATGAAGTGGATATCTAAAAGTTTTTAAAAACAATTTCCAAACTGAAATTATCCATAAATTTGATTTAAAATTTCTTTAAAAATATTTTTTCCAGTGCTGGCAGAGTAAACAGAGCTTTGTGTTTTAATTGAAGTTGCTGCAAACTAAAAGACACCTGTTCTTCCGTTTCAGGCGGCTGAGTCCGGAAACCTTGACGACTTCAAGCGTCTTTTCATGGCGGACAACTCGCGCATTTCCTTAAAGGATGGCAAAGGACGAACGGCTGCTCATCAGGCGGCGGCCCGTAATCGGGTTAACATTTTGCGGTATATTCGCGACCAGAACGGCGGTAAGTGAGGGTATAAAGCCACTTAGCAGGGCTGCTTATCAAGTGTGATTTACAGACTTTAATGCAAAGGATAATGCGGGAAATACCCCGCTCCACATTGCGGTGGACAGCGATGCCTACGAGGCCCTCGACTATCTTTTGTCTATGTAAGTCGCTCTGCCATGGTTGATTTGGCCTGCTAGTGCTTAAAATTCTTTTCCTACTAAAATCCGCACAGTCCAGTGGACACGGGAGTGCTGAACGAGAAGAAACAAGCTCCTGTGCACCTGGCCACTGAGCTGAACAAGGTGAAGTCCCTTCGGGTGATGGGCCAGTACCGGAATGTCATCGATATCCAGCAGGGCGGGGAGCACGGAAGGACCGCTCTGCATCTGGCGGCCATCTACGATCACGAGGAGTGCGCTCGCATCCTGGTAAGTGGTGTGAGTCATTGCCAATCGTTCCATATAATTAGTTTTACTTTTTGGCCTAGCTTTCCTATTTGCTCATGCATTTTATTTGCATTGGTTCGATTTGTAGCAGCCATTAATCAACACAGCCCATCAAACTTCACCCTCTCGAAAAAAACACACTCATCCGTACCAAAGTTTAATTTATCATAGAAAAAGGTTGGTATCCTCAGTAGAATTTCGTTTCGCCTGCCTTTATAGAATTAGATCCCCTTTTGGGGGGCGTGTGTGTTTCATGTTCCCGTGTTGGCATATTAAATTAGACACATTTATATTTGTTTAATACAACTCATCCTGTCTTCCAGATAACTGAGTTCGATGCATGTCCACGTAAGCCCTGTAACAATGGCTATTATCCCATCCACGAGGCGGCCAAGAATGCCAGCTCAAAGACAATGGAGGTCTTTTTCCAGGCAAGTTTTCCCATTTTCCATTTCCCCACTCAAACATACATATCTTAGTTGCATGCAATCGTTCAGTCAACCAATAACTATGTCATCTCATCCTGCTTTGATCTTATTGTGGAAGCTATCCCCTCTGGACTTCAGAGCGATTTGCTTGATTCCTTTTATTTAACCTTTCGTGCACTCTGGGTTCATTTTTATTTTCCTTGCTCCTTGATTGAAGTTGCGTATGCGCCGCGTTGACAGCGCGTCCTCTTTAAAAAGTATCAAATTTGTTATGGGTCACTCTCGCTGGCGAAAGAAACGGAAAGAAGGAAAACATGTTTTCCCAAAGTTTAAGCTGAAAAAATATCGAATGAAGGAAAGCTCAGACGAGAGCGGTCATTGACTTTGTATAATATTTTCTTGGTAATTTTGAAGAATTTCCAGGCCATCAGAAATCAATACGCATCCTTGGGAAAAATCCTAAAAATTCGGATAAATATTTATTTAATTATGTGTTAAGGTTTTTCAGTAAATTGTGTTTTGTTTTAAAATTTTTGTATTTATATTTATTTTCCGGAAGAAGTCTCTTTACTAATCAAGCTATTTATATTGCAGTGGGGCGAGCAACGCGGCTGCACCCGCGAGGAGATGATATCCTTTTACGATTCCGAGGGCAACGTGCCGCTCCACTCGGCGGTGCACGGAGGCGACATCAAGGCAGTGGAGCTGTGCCTCAAGTCCGGGGCCAAGATATCCACGCAGCAACACGATCTCTCGACGCCAGTGCACCTGGCCTGTGCCCAGGTGAGTGGGAAATCCTTGAGGGGCGGTTAACTGACAGGCAGCCATGCACTCGACAACTCTCATGTTTCCTTGGAGGAGTTGGGCAAACAAAGCATTCTTGGTCAGTAAGTGAAAGTAAAACAGCGTTAAAGCTTCTCCAAGGGTCTGTGAAAAGTGGCTGTGCGGTTTGCTTTCCCTTCCTTTACTTTCTTTTCCTTTCGACTCGTGTCCTGAGTTTGACTTTAATTTGACAAATTCTTATGCAAATTGACTAAGACGAACGTGACTTTGCTGCTGACAAAACAAAGCACTTCCATGTTGTGAAATACATACTGCGTATGAATGAAACCGACATTGGTTTTCCATTTCCGCTTTTTGGTTTTATTTTATTTTTAGGGTGCCATTGACATTGTGAAGCTGATGTTCGAAATGCAGCCGCTGGAGAAGCGACTCTGCCTGAGTTGCACGGACGTGCAGAAGATGACCCCGCTGCACTGCGCCTCCATGTTCGATCATCCGGACATCGTGTCCTATCTGGTGGCCGAGGGGGCGGACATCAATGCCCTGGACAAGGAGCACCGCTCGCCGCTGCTCCTGGCCGCCTCACGCAGCGGTTGGAAAACAGGTGAACTTTGAAATTAGTTATAATGTCTCATTTCCCGAAGAAAGGTAAATAAACATAACTTTATTTATTTAACGGATTCAAAATAACGGTGCAAATATTTACAACATTTTATAAACTTTATTTAAAAATGCATTTTATCGCAACATTTAGAGAAATCACTTTTTTTTTAACCAGTCACTGATTTTTTCGAAAAAAAAAGTGGAATTTTTTGGAAATATACGAAAAAATAATTCGTTTTCTGACCGTAACAATGGAAATATTTATCTAAATGTGGATTGTCATACCTTCTGAACTTGTTATTAAATTTCCAATAGATTGACATTTTTTCGTAAAAAATCATAATGTATCCTTTTAGAAAAGAAAATTGAAAAATGGCCAAAAATTTTCTTTTATTTATTATTTTATAATAATTTTTATAATTTTATATTTCAGAAAGATTTCAGAAAATTAATCTCTGAATTTTTCCAAAAAATCTACAAAAAATAAAGTTTTTAGGTTTGATAAAATTACAATAAAAGGAATTTGTCTGTGTTTCCTCGCCATAAATCTGTTAAATTCCTTTTCTTTTTCATCCATTTTATTTAAAGTGCACCTCCTGATTCGCCTGGGGGCGTGCATCAGTGTGAAGGACGCCGCCGCCCGCAATGTGCTGCACTTCGTCATCATGAACGGCGGTCGGCTGACGGACTTCGCGGAGCAGGTGGCCAACTGCCAGACGCAGGCGCAGCTGAAGCTGCTGCTCAACGAGAAGGACAGCATGGGCTGTTCGCCGCTGCACTATGCCAGCCGGGATGGTCACATCCGTTCGCTGGAGAACCTCATCCGGCTGGGCGCCTGCATCAATCTGAAGAACAACAACAACGAGAGTCCGCTGCACTTTGCCGCCCGCTATGGAAGATACAACACGGTGCGGCAGCTCCTGGACTCCGAGAAGGGGTCCTTCATCATCAACGAGAGTGATGGGGCCGGGATGACGCCGCTGCACATATCCTCGCAGCAGGGACACACACGGGTGGTGCAGTTGCTTTTGAATCGCGGAGCCCTGCTCCATCGCGATCACACCGGACGCAATCCCCTCCAGCTGGCGGCCATGTCGGGATACACCGAGACCATCGAGCTGCTGCACTCGGTGCACTCGCATCTGCTCGATCAGGTGGACAAGGATGGGGTGAGAAAGAAAGGTCTTAAGAAATTAAGTTACGAAGTAATATCTAATAAATCCCCCTAGAACACCGCTCTCCATCTGGCCACCATGGAGAACAAGCCGCATGCCATCTCCGTTCTGATGTCCATGGGCTGCAAACTGGTCTACAATGTGTTGGATATGAGCGCCATTGACTATGCCATCTACTACAAATATCCGGAGGCTGCTTTGGCCATGGTCACCCACGAGGAGCGGGCCAACGAGGTGATGGCCCTGCGCTCGGACAAGCATCCCTGCGTGACCCTCGCTTTGATTGCCTCCATGCCCAAGGTGTTCGAGGCAGTGCAGGACAAGTGCATCACCAAGGCAAACTGCAAGAAGGACTCGAAGAGCTTCTACGTAAGTGGGTAGACTAGATCATAGGGGCGGTCTAGATCATCTAGATCCTCATCTCATTCCATACGAAGCTAATCGCTAATCGATTTCTATCCGCCCCATCGATGTCATCGTTACTAGATCAAGTACTCCTTCGCGTTCTTGCAATACCCCTTTATGTTCGCCAAGAGTGACGAGAAACCCGGAGAGTCGATAGCAACCGCAAGTCCCATTCCGTTGCCGGCTTTGAATGTAAGCGGAAACTGGAGACTGAATCCCAGATCTGTTGCATGCTTCAGTGTTGTATCCTACCTTTTCCCTTCAACGATATGTGAGCGAATCTTGGGATTAGAATAGGAAAGGGACCACAGTTCATTCTAATGTTTAACTGTTTAATATCTATAAACATTACCTTATACGATACATCAGCGAATCTTGGTAAAGGGTTTTCTACGGGTTAAAGTAGGAGGGAGGTACCCATTAAAAAAACCCATTATAAAAAATCTATAAACAATATTCGGTTATCATCTCTTAAGGATACATTAGCGAATCTTGGTAAAAGGTAGTAGTAGTAATGGGTTACGGATAGATAGACCACATCAAAAATCTATAAACAATATTTGGTTATCATCCCTAAACGATACATCAGCGAATCTTGGTAAGGGTTTTAATAGAACCTACAAATATGTATAGGCCACATCATGATCCATTTTTCCTAATCCTAATGGCTAACAGCAAACATCTATAAACACTAATTGGTTACCATCCAGATAAAATATTCGTTTTGGCCCTACCAAAAGACACCCGAACAGATCGAGGCCAAGCGCAAAGAGTTCAATGACCCCAGTTGGCGACCCGCGCCCTTGGCCGTGGTGAACGTGAGTGTCCCCGAACTCTCTTAAAGATCACTGAGCTCTGCAATTGTGTGTTCCGTCCCTTAAGTACTAACCCACTAACCGACTCACAGTATCTGGCTTTTGTACCCTGAATGTCGTGTGCGTGTTATATGTATTTAATCACTATCAGATTACTAAGATAATCTCTATAATCCCGGCTAGACCATGGTCACTCATGGCCGAGTGGAGCTGCTGGCCCATCCGCTGAGCCAGAAGTATCTGCAGATGAAGTGGAACTCGTACGGCAAGTACTTTCACCTGGCCAACCTGCTGATCTACTCGATCTTTCTGGTCTTTGTAACCATCTACTCTTCGCTGATGATGAACAACATTGAGCTGAAGGCTGGCAACAACAGGACGATGAGTCAGTACTGCAACATGGGGTGGGTGGTTCGGCTTTTAATATATCAAAATAAAATAATAATCCAGATCCCTCTTTCAGATGGGAGCAGCTGACCATGAATCTGTCGCAGAATCCTGCGGTGGCATCGCAGATTCGCCTGGACTCCTGCGAGGAGCGCATTAATCGAACCACAGCCATTCTTTTCTGTGCCGGGGTCATCGTGGTCTACATAGTGCTCAACTCGATGCGGGAACTGATACAGATTTACCAGCAAAAGTTGCACTATATCCTGGAGACCGTGAACCTGATATCCTGGGTGCTGTACATCTCGGCTTTGATCATGGTTACGCCGGCCTTTCAACCAGATGGAGGCATAAATACCATACATTATTCGGCCGCCTCGATTGCAGTGTTTCTTTCCTGGTTCCGGTTGCTCCTCTTCTTGCAGAGATTCGATCAAGTGGGCATCTATGTGGTCATGTTCCTGGAGATCCTGCAGACACTGATCAAGGTGCTGATGGTGTTCTCCATACTGATCATTGCCTTTGGGCTGGCTTTCTACATACTACTTTCAAAGGTGGTAGATCATTATAGTCGTAGAGGTTTCATTTACTTATAGATAGTATTTCCCACTAGATTATCGACCCCCAGCCGAACCACTTGTCCTTCTCCAACATCCCCATGTCCTTGCTGCGAACCTTCTCGATGATGCTGGGCGAGCTGGACTTTGTGGGCACCTATGTGAACACCTACTATCGCGATCAGTTGAAGGTGCCCATGACCTCCTTCTTGATTCTGAGTAAGTACATAAAAAAACATATTCCCGTAAATTCGATATGGCCATGTAAATTTCAGGTCATGCAAAACCCATATCGCTTTTACATGAAGTATTCTTTTCGACCTGGTAAAATTTACCTGGCCCTATATCAAATTAAAATTGATCTTAAATAATGTAAAATCCATCTACACCCAGAAAACAAAATGGACTAAAAAGGGGCCTAATTACCTAAAATTTTAGGAAATATGGCCAGAAAAACGCGCCAAGGCCATGCATTACCTAAAATGTTGTCCATGTGGACTATATTTTGTACGCAGTCTTGAATTTATTTCTGGTAATGGTTACCTAAAAAAATGGCTAGTGGACTAGATTTTTAGGTCAGAATTACCTAAATATTAGGTATTTAAAAAAAAGCTAGGATTTTTACTATTGATAGTAACATATTTGATTATTTTAATTGCTTATATTGTATTATTCGGAAAAGCAAATATTTTATCTTTCTGAAAAAACAATCACTTTATTTTGTCCTCGGTGGGAATCGATCCCGGGTCTTCTGCGCGAGAGTCCAATAGGCTAGCCTCTGGTCTACGGAACTACTTAAAGGCCCTGCGGCAAAACCAAAGCCTGCTTCAAGGGGCTCAGGCGAATTCTATTTTTAGAATAGGGCACTATTACCTTAAAAGTAGGAAAATAGTCCACGTAGGTATTGATTTTATATATTGAAACTTTTCCATCACTAGCTTTAAGAAAAGTCTAAAAAATTTTTTAACATTAAACTTAAAAAACCGAATAATTTGTTTATTAATATTAGGGACCAATATTTGTATTAAGTTGTGAGTGATAATCGACTTTAAATTATTCCTAAATTTTAGGTCTTATGGACCAATTTGAAGGTTACGATGGCCTATAAAAATCTCTTTAGCTTTACCTAAAAAGTAGGAACATAGTCCACATGCTAATATTTTTAGGTAACCCATTACCTAAATCTGAAATTTTAGTCTATTTAAATTTTTTAGGTCATACGTTACCTAAAAAATAGTCCCACATTTCTCTGGGTGTACGTTTTATATCGATTTTTTTGGGTGTTTTTATAAGTCCTCAACTGTTCATAGAATAATAAAATATTTATTTCACAGGCGTCTTCATGATCCTCCTGCCCATTCTCCATTTCCATATCAATCTTGATCTTAACTAATGTAATTTTGATCTACGTTTCATATCGATTTTTTTTTTGGCTGTACTTATAAGTCCCCAACTATTCATAATATAATATTTACTTCACAGGCGTCTTCATGATCCTCATGCCCATTCTCCTGATGAACCTGCTCATCGGTTTGGCCGTCGGCGATATTGAGTCAGTGCGTCGCAATGCCCAGCTCAAGCGGCTGGCCATGCAGGTGGTGCTCCACACCGAGCTGGAGAGGAAGCTGCCCCACGTCTGGCTGCAGCGAGTGGACAAGATGGAGCTCATCGAGTATCCCAATGAGACCAAGTGCAAGCTCGGCCTATGCGACTTTATCCTGCGCAAGTGGTTCTCCAATCCGTTCACCGAAGATTGTAAGTTGGCCTGGAAAAAATGTGGCACTACTACTACTTCCTACTACTCCCATGCAGCCTCCATGGACGCCATATCCTTTGACAACAACGACGACTACATCAATGCGGAGTTGGAGCGGCAGAGGCGAAAGTTGCGCGACATCAGTCGCATGTTAGAGCAGCAGCACCAGCTGGTGCGGCTCATTGTCCAGAAGATGGAGATCAAGACGGAGGCGGACGACGTGGACGAGGGCATATCGCCCAACGAACTTCGATCCATTTCGGGCCTGCGATCGGCGGGTGGGAATCGATGGAACTCCCCGCGGATCCGGAATAAACTAAGGGC
The DNA here is from genome assembly GCF_030179915.1 of Drosophila takahashii. Taxonomy (NCBI): domain Eukaryota; kingdom Metazoa; phylum Arthropoda; class Insecta; order Diptera; family Drosophilidae; genus Drosophila; species Drosophila takahashii. The sequence goes on from NC_091680.1 coordinate 11,695,745, forward strand.
CGCCTTGAGTTTCAACAAGAGCATGTAGATCAATTTCGGCTTTATAACTACATATATCTCTGTGTATTGTCCCCAGTAGAAAAATTGCACCCTACTTAAATTTATCTCTTTTGTGTGTGTAAAACGTGGATCGTGTGTGTGCATTTGGATATCGTATTGTGTGAGGTCCTGAAAGGAATTTTACAACGAATTTATAGGCAAGGATCATGGGCTGTTTTAACACATCTACTATAGTTTAAATGCAATTTGCAAAGTGTATGCATTGTTATTTGGATGTCTTTTAAAAAGTATATAAAATAAATCAATATTATTCAGACAAAATTATTAGTTTCGGAACAAAGGATAAAGAATCCTCGAGTCAAATACAAAATGCTTATTTATTTATGACAATAATAAATGGTAAAGTGACAATGTATGAGAATTATGTTAACGATTGGCGATAAAGAGACAAAAACTTATGCACTAATTACGCATTAATACGATGAAAGAGGCGATCTACATGAAGGTGATCTTCGTGCGTCCCATGTTGACCTGCCACACATTGAGCTCCTCGTAGTCGTCGATGCATTTGTCCACCTGGTCGGGTTTAAAGCCCTTGGTGGTGCAGCGGTCCATGATGTCGCCGATCTTGACGGCCTTTCCAGAGCCTGCGAGTTCGCGGACAATGGCGAAAATGCGATCCGATGTGTTGGGAACACTAAAAAGGAATATTATTAGAATAAGAAGTCACAAAAAAGCTTTAACAAAACTCACTGTCCCTTCTGGTGCTCGTGGATCTGGTTCAGCGAATCCTTGGACATTTCCAGCAGACGCAGTGCCTCCGCAACATCATCCTTCTCCACGCTGTCGGAGAGACGCAACCTAGCCAAAGCGGTGGACAGGCGCAGGATACCGAGTAGATTACGGGCCGAGGTGAAGGTCATGTCCTTCTGGTTGCGCGCCTCCCGACGCAGCTCCACATAGGCGCCCACAATGTAGTCGGTTAGCTCGTCCGGAATGGTTGGATTCTTGCGCTTGCACAGGTTGATGTAGCGCCGCATGAGATTCATGTCCAGAGCCTTGACCCGCGTCGGCGGCTGTTTGCTGTGGCTGTGCACGTACGTGATGTGCTTGGCCAGCCGCAAATCGTTGTCCCGATCCGGTCGGTCCTGGATGAGCCACAGCAGATCGAAACGCGAGAGCAAAGCAGCGGGCAGCTGGATGTTCTGCTCGACGGTGCGACGGGGATTGTAGCGTCCGAAGGCGGGATTGGCGGCGGCCAGAATGGAAACGCGTGCATTCAGGGTGGTCATGATGCCCGCCTTGGCTATCGAGATGGTCTGCTGCTCCATCACCTCGTGTATGGCCGTTCGATCCTGATCGGCCATCTTATCGAACTCGTCAATGCAGCAAACTCCTTGATCTGCGAGAACAAGAGCTCCTCCTTCTAAAGTCATCTCGCCCGTAAGCGGATCTTTCATCACCGCAGCCGTAAGACCCACGCCCGAGGATCCGCGACCCGTTGTGTACTGCGATCGCACGGCCAACCGGCTGATGTAGCCCAGCAGCTGCGACTTGGCCACACCGGGATCGCCCATCAGACAGATGTTGATGTTGCCACGAATCTTCATGCCATCGGGGCGTTTGTCTACGCCTCCGACGAGGAGCAGCAGCAGCGCCTTCTTCACGTCCAAATGGCCGTAGATTTCGGGGGCCAGGCTGGTGGCCAGGCGCTCGTAGAAGTCATCCTGGGCCAGCTCCTCCAGCTCATCGGGCGTCAGCTCGGCGTCCTTGTCCGAGATCTCGTCGTTCTTGTTGATGCAAATGATGCGCTGGGGGGATAACGAAATATTTAAAGGATGAACAATGAATTTCAGGATAAGAAAACCTACGTGAGCTTGGAGGAATGTCTCCGAGAGCAGACCCTGAATCATCTGGGCGAAACCCGTGCGCATCAGTGGCAGAAACACACCGGATACCACGATATGATCGCCTGGCTGGGCCATTCGAGTGACTTCACCCCTGCACATGATGGTCATGCTGCGTGGGATGTGGCCCACGGGCACCTGGTCGCTGTGCTCCTGCATCTTGACCTCCTGGAACTTGACGAACTTGGAGCCACGCGTCTGTAGGTAAAGCCTGCCGCCCGCCTTGTTCACCCGGCAATCGTCCGAGGGACAATCGTGGACGGGCGTAAAGGAGAGCGAGTTGACGGGCTGATAGGTCTCGGAGCCACAGCGATCGCAGGTGTAGGTGGCCACCACCATCATGGGCTTGACCTCGGTGCAGCGGGTGACGATGCCGCGAACGGTGACCAGTTTGCCAATGTGCTGGGCCTTCACCTCGCGAATGGAGTGCGCTTTCTCCGTGGACAGGGGTTTGAAGCCCACTTCGCTGAGGGTATAAATAGATTGGTTGAAATTGAGAGGGAATACCTGGATTGGCCAACTTACAATCGCTTCATTAGCTCCGCGGGGAAGCTGTTCCGCTCGTCGCGCTGCTCCATGGGATTCCTCGTGCGCGTCTCCATCATCAGGCGGTGCTCAATGTACACATCCAGGGCATCCTTGGCGTGCACCTCCTGCTGCTTGTAGCTGGGCAGCAGTTCGGCAATCACATCGCTGAAAATCGAGGCATAACGCCGGCAATTGTCGATCACCGCCTCCGCGAGACTCTCGTTGAATTCCGCCAGGTCGTCCAGGTCGATGGTGATCAGTACCTGCTCCCGATGGGCCAGTTTAACCAACTGAGAGCCGTAGACGAACTCCTTCTTGCCATCGTCGTCGCACTTGCAGAATTCCGACAGGAAGGTCTTGATGGATTCTGTAAATTAGCAAAAATTAAACGATTGATTTTAGTGCCTCCAAAAGTAAGGAAGCTGTTTTTTCTCACCTCGATCCTGGGCATAGTCACGTCGAGCCATTTTGCGCTTGCTTCTTTTGTGTTTGCAACAATGAACAATAAACCGAGGACAGCTGCTGGGGAAAGTTGTTTTCAGAGACGCTGATTGCCGGGAAATGCGGGGAAAATAATGAAAATGCTTCCCGCCAAAAATGTGTTTGTTCAAAACAGTGTAACCGTACCGATAAACAGTAAAAATACCATGCGGCCATTGTTATTTATAATATGGTTCGTGTCCTAGGAACTCACCTCAACGCCTGGTGAATTTATCAGCGTTGCCACCCCCTCTACACCAAAAGACCGCGCTAATTTTGAATTTCAAATATTGACGTTTATTCAGGTTTTAAATGAAATTTACAAAAGTTTTCGTTCTCTGCCGTTGCACTCAATCAATCATAGCACTCTATGGCGCCTCGCTCTCAATAAACTTGCGTTGGACTCGCGTTTCTTGTTACATAATTATTTATTGGTTTTTAGGCATCTAAAAGTAGTACATTTATTTTTAGTGCAATTCTCGATTCGCATTGGTTATCTCCGAATAGATTTACAACGATGATTTGCTGCGTTTTGCGGTATACATAAGTTACAATTTAATATGTTGCGTTTACGTTTAACTTAAATATTATTAATCACATGCAATAGTTAAATAATAATGATACAAATAATAATTATACATAGTTCAACCAGCGCGCCCGCATTATGCGATATAATATGCCAATTTCAAGTTTGCGACGGCAGTTGGCGGCGCTGCTCCTTTGTTAATTTGCTACTAACTAAATTTGTTGTTATCGGTCAACTGTTTGCTTTTTACACGTTACGGGCTAATCGTTACACTTTACGCACTAGCATATAATTACGATTTAATTAGTTAATTCTTTTATGTGTATATATATATAGACTTCATTCTTATCGCTGGCGTCGTACTCGTATTAATGCATATTTCATATTCATTTGTATATATATATTTTGTTTGTTTTTCGTTTTTGTTTTTATTTTCTGTTTTTAGAGTGTCGCCAGCGCTGCTCTCTGGATTTGATTCAGCAGCGCTCTGCCCCACTGTAAAGTATCCGTTAGATTGCAACAATAGTTTCGTTTGAAATTGCAGATTGCGAATTTGCGAAATGCAAATTGCGAACCGTGATTTGTGCGCTGAACTCTGAATTTCCTGCACTCTCTGTCTCAGAACTCCGAGTGCTCTGTAAACACTAATTAGCTGAATGCATTTCATGACATTTCCCCAAGGTCTTCGCTCTTTGTTCATATAATTTAAATAATGCTACATATAATATACGTATATATCAATAGATTTTCATCGTTTTTTTTTCTTTTTCTTTTTTTTTCATTTGCGTATAAAGCTGTAAGTCTTCTAGTTTTTCCGTAAAGTGCGTTTACTCAACTAAATTCCATTCGTATGCATTTCGCGTCGATTGCCCAATTGATCAATTTCTAAATTGTTCGCATTCGGTCAGTTCGAAAGGTGTAGACAACAATAATTTCGTTTAGGTTTACGTTTAACATTCACTGAGGCTACAGCTAACAGATTTATATCCTTTACGTATAATATTTGTGATCGGTCCAAGAACTAGCCATTGAAAGTGGTGCCACGCCTCTGGTTTCTCTTCTCTGTTTACTTGCCTAATTACACCGAAAAAGGAACAACTTGCTTTGAACATTGAGCTTTATGCACTGTAGGCTATATATATTAACATGTATCGTATCTGATATCTGAGAACAAACTGCACACACTCTGTGGAAAGTGGAAGGGGTTCTGCCTATTCTGTTTAATTTTCGTATGGTTTATATTTAGCAGTTACTCGATTCGTTTGCAAACCTCCAACGCGTTTATATGGCACACAGGTCTAGTTGGAGTCGGCATGGAAATTCGATGAGCTCTGAATTTGGAAAAGCTAGAAGGAGAGGTGCGCCCCGAGTTTCAAGTTTCGCTTCTGGTGCGTAGATTGTTAGTCGATTTCGATTGCTAGATGAATGCGCTTAGGGCCTAATAAATTACTTGTAACAACTTAAGAATTACACAAATAATAATAATAATAATGATAATAGTTATTAATTAATGATCTAACTCGATTCTTGTGCATTTGCCGTTGCTGTTGCTCTTGCTCCATTTTGTAGTGGCCTCATCTCTCCTCGCCTTCGTCCGCCTTCCAATGGGGCCCGTTGTGTGCTTGGGTTCGATCCCTCGGCTGGGGCAGCATCCTTAACTACAACTACTGAAGAGCATTGTGACTAGAGTGAGGAGCATCCACGTCGCGGTGGCTGCCAGGGGGTTGGACCCACTGGTCTTGCCGTTCTCGCGCGACTCCACTTCGTTGGTCGTGGTGCCTTCGGTGTCCTCGATGGGCGTGTGGGGTCCTGAAAAGTAAATAAGACATGTTTTAGTTGGTTTAAGTATAGAAAGATATGGAAATAAAATAAGAATCGCCATACAAATTATTTCCTTAAAGCTATTTGGTCTAAAGATTAATCTAATCTGTTATTCGGATGGTTAAAATTGTATTACTTTCAAATTAAAATCATTTAATCAATCTCGAATATTTTAAAAAGTTTAAATGAAATGCTTATAAATAAACTAATTAAATAAAAATAGATTTTATGTCTTGAAAATATTTAATAAATATTAAACCTTCTCTAAACTGGTAACTGTACATTTATGAGCTTTATAAATTAAAAACAGAATATGTAACTTTTTAAAATTTGGTGCTAGATTTTAGCTGAAGATTATAATCAACAGGACATTACCAAATTCAATTTAAATGGAATAAATAGTGGAATAAACTTACCATCGCCGGAACCATCTCCGGAACCATGTGCGCCTCCGTACTCCTCCTCGTCGTCGCCGATCTGGCCCTCTCCGCCGCCGGAGCCCTCGGCCATATCGTTCTGGATGTCGTGCGACGCCTGTATGCTGTTCGAAGGTGCCTGTGAAAAGAAAGTGGTTGAATTAACAACAGCCCAACCATCTCAAAGATAGTTCCATCCTACCGCAGCTCCAATGTTCTTGCGGATCTTGATGAGCTTGTCGACCAGCTCGTTCAGCTGGCTGTCCTGGGCCTTCGAATTGAAGGGCACCTCGGGATTATAGCGCTGTTGATCGGTTCCCGCGCTGATCAGCAGCTGGGTGTAGTCCCCGAAGCGATCGCCTGTCCAGCAGGAGTGATCCTCGCGAGAGCGCTGCTCATCACAGAAGCTAAAAAATATTGTAAACTTAGCTAGCCTGCTTTTCAACTCATAAGAAATTTCCTATTTCGTTTTAGAAGTCTCCCAAAACAACTTTTGTGTGTTAATTCCCTTGTATAATTATACCCAACAAAAAAGAAAAATAAACAAAATGTTTAAGGAGCTGGTATTGTGGATGCACCGTATGGCCCACGACTTTTGCTTGGCTCGTCCAGTGACTCCGCCACCTCGGCATGTAAGTTTTTGATTTATAGGTCCCAAATATTATTAATTTCTGGTATTCAATGGTTTTGAATAAACATAGAATATGCTTTGCAGTATTTTTGGCTCGCGATTCCATGAAAAATTCCAATATAAAACATTTCGACAATTTCCGTAGAATAATTATAATGAAACATTTAATTTTTTGAGCAAATCAATATGATACAGAGCTATTTTAGTAGAAATATGGATGACCTATAGAGGTTTCTCTTTATAAAATTGTAGTGTAAACATATAAAATTCAGCGAAATAGCTAAATTTGTATATTCCTAAAAACAAAAATATTTTTAGAATTTCCAAAAAATATTATTTCACCACTAAAATTTTAGAAATCTATTATTAATCACCACTTAATGAAACATCATTTAATTATATATTTTTTTCAGGGCTGTCGGCTGCCAGTGAAGAATAGATTCTTTGCCAATTTGATATTCTTTGTTGCCATTGTAACACCGCTGTACTTTTGCCTGCTGAAGGATGTGATCGCCATGATCGCTGGGCCCAAGAAGCGCTAGTTTCCTGACATTACCCCAATTATAATTTACAAGTCATAGTTTGGTCAGTCACTGTAGTTAGTTATCAATACATTTTGTGGCATCGTTCGAGTACTCACTTGTCCACGATGGTCGTGTAGAACTCCTTGCTCTTGTCGATGGTGGAGAGGAAGATGACCATGCCCGGATCCGGGTCGGTGGCCCACTTGATGTTCTTGTGAGACGGAGGCCGCGCATCCGGCTCTCCGGACGAATAGGGCGTCAAACTGGGCATGCCGCACGTCTTCTTTACCTGGAAAACGAAGGGGGAACATTGTAATCCATGCAGTGCTCCGGTTTAAAGGGGGTTGGGGCTGGAGTTCCACTTCCACTTGCTAATCGCCACCGCTCATGCAAGGCGCACGTGTTTCCCCCCACCTGACCCATCATTAAGCCGCCCAGGTGCTCATCGCCCTGCATGTAAATTGTAAATTTCTGGCGGAACAGAGACTCCACTAGACTCCCCTCTAATTTAGCATTTTAAATTCCCTGCAACATGCCAATCATGCAAAGGGTATCAATTGGATGTCGTGTGTACGTTTAACAAGACCTCGAAATGCCAAAGATATTTTATAGAGGCTGCTTCCACTGCAGAACGAGTTCGAAGGCCGGAACTGAATTCCGATTCATTAAATTCACTTAAAATGTTCATAAATTAACTGGCAATTAAACCATTAAGCGAGCGTGTCCTTGATACGCAAGTTAACGAAATCGATCGCATCTTCAGATTACAGAAAAAAGGAAGAGCTGTGTCCTCGAAAGATAAATATAACTAAACAGCATTTAATTTAATTGATTTTTAGTAAAATTCTTAAAACTGTCTTTTTGATAATATTAGAAACTAATTAATTTTTAAATACAACTTTAAATATTCTGTTCATGTTTTCTCTAGTTAATTTGTAGTCCCCTTGAACCATTTTATCACTCCACTTACCTTCTGTTCCAACTCAGGGCCATTGTGCATGGCAGCCATAATTGAATCGGAGAAATAGCTCTGCAGGTGCTTGATGACGTTGATGATGCCGCTGTCCGAGAGAATGTGGGTGGTGACCAGGTTGTTAAGCGCATCCACCACACTCGACCAAGGGCTGTCCAGCAGACCAGCAAGCTCCGCCGAGCAGCCACTGAAGATCATAAAAGAAGTACATAAAGTACAAAGTTAATAAGGTTACTAAAATACCACCTTATATCTCATTGAAACAATTTACTTGTTAAATATTTTAAATAAATATTATAGAAGATAAAAATCGTTCTATGGGTTTTTAATTTACTATTATACAATTAAAAATAAAAATACATTTTTAAAATTTTAAAACCAACTCCTAATACCCCTTCCCCACTTACCGCATCACGTTTTTGCAGTAGCCGTCGCACAGTATCGTTTCGCTCCTCGAATCGTGGCCGCTGCAGTGGGGGCAATAGTGCATCTTGAGGAGCTGCACCTTGCACGTCTCGGTCAACTGCTTGCCATAGAGCTCATCGGCCTCACTGAGAACCTCGGCGGCCTGGAGCAGGGCGTTCATGAAGACATTGGACATGTAGACACTCCTGCCCAGGGTGACCTGCAGCTGGCGCGGAATGTCCCCGAAGGGATGCAGCTCGTCAAAGTTGTGCTGCAGACAGCTGACATAGTCCTCGTGCAGATCACCGAACTTCTCCTTGGACAGATGCACCACTTGGTGGTAGGCAACCGGGAAGAGCTGGACGAAGAAGCTCCGCACAGCCTCCTCCAAGTTGCTCTGAACACTTGCCAATCCTCGCCTGCTTAGCTGTCCATTGCTGTTCGTGTAGTTCGAGGCGTAATTTAAATGACTGAAGGAGAAAAAACTCGGTTAGATTTCAATTAATTAAATTTATAAGTTTAGTTTTCCCCCACTTACTTCATGATTTCGTTGTACAACTGATGGATCATCATCCGCGAGGTGGGCACCATACGGGTGTAGACCTTTGCGAACAGCGAGTGGGTCATGTTCTCCGAAATGTGGGCCAATTCCAGGACGTGACCTGCCGCAAGAAAAAAAGAAATGAAATGGCATCCATGAAAGTATTGTTATGGTTATTGTTATTCCTAGCGAAATTTAATCACTTTGCCGCCAAAGTTTTCCCCTGCTGGGATTTTTGCTGGTAACTTTCGCCCTAATGGACTGGCTGGGATTTCCGCCCACTTGGAAAAAATAATTGTTGCCATTGCTCTTTATCTCTGTGTAGGGGTAAGCTTTTAGTTAATGAAATACAATTTAATATGACTGTTGGCATTGCCTGGCCAAGTGAAATATGAATAAACTTGGTGGAAATAAAAGTTGCAATTTACTAGGTTTGGGTTAAGGGGTAAAAAAGAGAGATATTTATATTAGTTACTCGTAGAGGGAAAGGGTTTAGTGTACGCCTATTGTGGAGCTTATTGAAGTGTAGAAGAACATTTTAAAATCGATTCTGTTTACTTTCTGCTTCCATATTTCTAGCATATATCTATTAAATCTTATCCCAGCCTTTAATGGCCAGCTATCGAATACTATCTATAATCTGTCAATCATTTCGCAAATCACGCGGTTCAGGTTGATAAATTCGCTTAATATTCAGACACTAATCACACAGCTGAGCGTAAGAAAAACCAAATGCGACACAATGTTATCTGTCAAGGTGTCAGCGGCAGTTGTGCGAATTGATTTGGATACACAGATTGGCTATCGATACAAAGAGATACAATAAACACACTCCTCTGGCAGCCTGTCATTAGTGCAGATTACAAATGGCCAAGGCCAGATAGCCATGGCTATATAGTATATTCGGATATACATACAATCGAGGGAAACTGTCAAATCGGCGTGTGATTTCTGACACACAAACAACACGCCTCCTTTCGGCCCCTGACAAATTCTAAATTGCAATACGCTGTCTTGTATATCGTTTTCAAACGAAAGTGTCAATCTTTCTGTTAATTGGCAACAAAAGAACGGAGAGCGAAGAACAACAAAATACACACATTTCCAGATTTGTTCTTTATTTTTTCTGTATGTTGCGGCTCATTTTGATTTTGATGTTGGAGCATTTCCGTTCTCAGCGTTTGAATAAGTCTTTGTGTCTGCTTGTTTTTGGGCTTGGCTCGGAGCGGTGTCGATGTGTCAGGGTCTGAAGTTTGGGGTCTGCACTCCGTTTGGGGTCCGCTTTATCGGCTAATGGCCTTTGATGCGTCATCCGTGGCGAGCAGAGTTTACCCTTTTTAATTAGCAAAACTTACGAGCTGGGGTTCCAATATTTGGGTAGGCAAATCGTTGAGAAGGGGATACAGAATGCCCATCAATTCGGTAGGGTCTCGGATCAAAATAGCTTTTAAGTGTGACAGATTAAGGGAAGATTCCCGAAAATCTAATAAAAATTTTTAGCCATCTCAAACGATGGTTAAATGGTTTTTACACTTAATAATTTTAGATCTATAATATTTTTATTTGTGTTTTCTGGATTTTTGAATACTAATTTCCTGGGTTGTGATTATTATAGTTATCTATTAATTTTTTTGGATTGTTTATTTATAATAAAAAAATTGTTTATAGATAAGTGATTAATTGTTTTGAATTGTTTTTACTTAATAAAAAAATTGTTTATAGCTACATAAGTGATTAGTTTTATCATTAATCCTATTTGTTTATTGTTTTAATTTGCATCCCTACATTTAATAGTTTTTTAAATGAAAACCCAAATAAATTAATAAAGACAAATAAGAGTTAATATAATATTTTGGCAGTGGTTTAAGAGAGGAGCAATTGGTGAACCTGCTAATCGCTCGACAGTGGATGGCAATTGCGCAGGATGCGATAAAACAATGCCAGCCAATTAATTTAACGCGTTTGCGATACAAAGAAGCAATAAGAACGTCGGAATCCAGATACTTGATACCCAATGCCCCATAGGTAGTGAAGGAGATTCAAGGGGGGAACTCGCACATCCTGTCGCTAATCTCATTGACGTGGCATAGTTAAAATGGAGCGTCGACTGGCGGAAACATTTAATTATTAACACGCCGCGTCGAACGTGTTGATGCGCTGGGATAAATAGAGAGATATATGGCGGTATATATTCTCACACTGTGCGACACCGGGAACTGGGCTGATCGATTGGCTCATTAAATCGGCGCGAGAAGGCGCTCAAAGTAAACCATTAGATGCCGGGAGAGGAAGTGCGGATGCAGACGACAATTACATGACTGACATGCCTAAAATGGCTTCCATTGCGGGTAAATATTCACATCCCCAGCAGCCGAGGCAATTTCCCCCATCCGGATTCCCAGACTCCTTTCGAGGGATACTTTTCGGCTAGATGCGGTAGCATTTCCCTCGATCCTATGCCTAATTGCAATTTTAATGAACTGAACAGAGAGGCATTGTCAGTGGGGAATTGCTGAGAGCAGCCAACGCTGCGTATGCTCGATATGCATATTATTGCAGCTGCCTTTGTTGGCTTAATACGCTCAATTAAGTTTCGGGGCCCACACACTCGAACACACTCAGCCGCCTCAGGTGGCATGCATTTGTATCTTTGTATCTCATAAATTGTTAACTCAGCACTTCACCTGCGGGCTCACACAAAACTACAAATGCAATTTGCTGGACGTTTGCGTTGGGTCCTCGGATTGTTGGATTGTTGGATCGTTGGGTTGTGCAACTAATTGCAATTTCTGTCCAGCTCTATCTCAAATCTCCATCTTGCCCTCTTCCTTTCGACCACCTTTGACAATTAACCAAGGGCATTTTTACTGTGGCCAGGAATATAGCCAACCGTATATATGTAGTTCGTATCTATGCTCGACCAGCAATCAAATATAAAGCAGGCCAAATGGCTTTCCCAATGAAACATGAAAATTTCATTAAGCTGGTGCTTTTTTCTCTTACTTTTTTTTAAGACCTTCCGGGTGGGAGAAAAACGGCAAAGGGATCCACGCTCGTCACACATGGAAAATCGCACTAATGGGCAAACAGACAATGAAATTGAATTAGACAACAAAGTGCGGCCAGTGTAGTTGGCGGAGGAAGGACGAAGGGGCAAGGAGCTCTTTTCACTCCCATCGCAAGCCGAAAACCAAGCCCATGACCAGACACTAAAAATCCATTCATATAAATGGTAAGTTTCGTCGTTACACGGTGGAAAAGTAAAAAAAAATTAAATATATTAAAATATTAAAATAATACTAAGGCTAAAATAATACACATATAGAGGAGCTACAATTTTTATCAGTTTTCAAAAGGGTTACTAAATATTTTTCAGAAATGTGAGAAGAATAGAAACAATTAACACCGTTTCAAAATACTTTTTTAAAAATTTGTATCATAAATTCTTTTTTTTTTGTTTAGGAACCTGTTTTATATAGATGAACATTTATTTTTAGTCCTATTAATTTTTAGCTCTGTATTTCTTAGCTATTCGCATAGAGCAAATATCGGAAAAGGCTTTGACTGGCTCTTTGGCTTCATTGCTTCATTAGAAGTCGGCGGTTGGCAGGCAGGAGCGAGATTAGCATGCCAAGTTTAAAGGCTGCGACCGGTTTGGGATTTGGTTTCGCATTCGGATGGGGATTCGTGGCCCGGGGCAAGCCCCAAAACGGTGCGAGAGGCGGCGAGGGCGGTGGAGGAGGCGGGGGGCAGTGGCAGATGCGACCGCGGTCCACAGGCGGTGTTGTTGTTTCCCACGGCTTGGCAAACTGGGCAAAAATATGCAGCACACACACTCACCGAAGGCGAGCACAGCCCACAGGTTTAGTTTTATTTTGCCCGCTTTTTCCCTGCCGCTTTGTATTTTTATATATATTCTTCCCTTTTTTATTTGTATTTTGCTTCTTTTTTTATGCTGTTTGTGAACGAAGTTCTTTGCTCCTCGGGGCACCGGGAACATTGCTGTTTGTTTGTATTTTGTTTGTTGCCTGCGTTCCTGTGCGGATATTACAATTTTAGTATCTGCCGCATTTTTTATTTGCATTTTATATGCATGTATTTGCCCACTATCCCAACTGCGGTATCCGTTGCCGCCTTATGAATGCCACAGCAACTTTGTTAGTGCTCTTCATTTCTTCCTCCGCTTCTTTCCTTTTTTTTTGCTCTTTGCCGTTCGGCGGGCTTAGCTTTTTAGCCGCGTTTAGCTGGGTTCTGAACTGTTGCAACTTTTTTCCCGGCCCTGAAGTCGCCTTCTTCGTCGTCTGTCCGTCTGGCGGGAGCAGTTCTCTTGGCTTGGTGACCACCGGCCAAGAGTTATATTTTTTCTCTCAATAGTGATTGAAAATATTAAAACCAAATAACCGCTTAAGCATCTTATGTTTATTTATTCAATTTTTTAGAAACAATTTTTTGTTCAATACTTTAGTATTCCTAATCTTAATTTTTAACCAAAAAATATCTGTATTTTGTCCGAAACAATAAAACAAATTGTCCAGATTTGGAAATTTATATCCTGTGGACTTCGTATTTAAATTCCACATCGATTTGCGTTCGAATCTAGTAACTTTAATTTTAGACTAATTTTTTGAAAAAACATGAAGAAACCCCTTATAAAATATGCAAAAATATATCAAAATATAAATTTTTTTTAATCTACCCAAAAAAGACGGGGATCGTTAGCTTAGATTGTTAGCTTCTAAAAACAGTAATTCTTTTAGCTAAGTGACTCTATTTATCCAAATTACGACAAAAAACACCAAGAAAAGTTATGGTACTTGCATTAATTTCTCATCATTAATTTTCAACTCAAAAATCGTTATTTAACCCCCTAGAAAAATCCAGATCAAATCATCTTTGACAGTTATAATCGTCTGAAAGCATGTTTCCCTCTCCCAAGAACCTACATATAATTTTCACGAGATTCGCTTACCTCCTTGAGCACTCTCCGCTCCACTGCAGCATCTGGTGACCCAACCCAACCCAACGCAATCCAATCCAATGCAACCCACTGTGCGTGGCAGGCAGCTTAAGTGCATGTATTGTAACTAGCTATCTGGATGCCAAGTTGGCACGCCCCTTCGGCAGAGTACCCGACCATCCATCCTTCCATCCTCAACCAGCCAGCAATTCAGCCATCCGGCCATCCAACCAACCATCTAGCTATCCAACTCGCCACTCCAACAGCTGTGAGCCCTGCGGCAATCTGCTCTTGGCAGGCAGACTCATCTTATCCTAACCCCATAGCATACCCATACCTTAACCCATACCCATAGCATCCGATCCAGAGGAGCCTCGACTGGAGCCCCTACACAATGTCAAAGTAATTGGATGACTTTTCATTGTTGGAGCCGGGCATTAAGGGGCGGGGGAGTGGAGTTCCCCGACTTGAGGTCGACCTTTTTCGGCTTAGCTCCGCTCTGACATATTGAAGTGCTTCAAAGCATATGCATCAATTGGCCGGAGCATGGGAGTTATTTGATCTGGCATGTTTCTCCGAGACTCCGAGTTGCAGTCCCATCCCAAAACTGGCTGTATTAAGTTGCCTTCCGTTTTTGGTGGCGCGTTAATTACAAGCGCGAGCTTTCAGCGTTTAATTTGCCAAGCAACTAATTATGGCAATTATATATGCACACAAATGGCGATATTCGAACGCGAGTGGTAGACAAAATGGCATCGGCTGTGTTTGTTTTTAAGACTCTGTTAATTAATGAAACGAGTGGAAATCAAAGTTTAATGACGGCTCCATTAGTAATTCGGCATTTGCTTTGTCAAGCACGCAAAAAATTATAGATCTTCCAAGATCTTCGGAGATCTTTCAACTAGAATGACAACTGGTTTTAGTCGGGGGCGTTTTTTTCAGCCGCACGATCTGCAGGTGTTCGCTGGCTCTGAACTTCAGTTTCCTGTCGATTTCATTGAGAAATCGAAGCTGGAGTCTGAAGGTCGCCTCTACAAAATGAAGCAAAAAATTGAATCGTAAACATGAGAGGAAAAAGAGCGGTTGTGAACGAGTTTGGACTAAAAATAAAACTTCAGAGCTGAGATGATTTATTTAAAGAGGTTTTAGCTAAGACTGAGCTTAATTTTATTTGGTCAAAAGAGAACAAAAAATTAATAGATAAATATTTAAACATTTAAGGCATCCTATTTTTGTGCCACCAAATCCGAAATGGTTCTCAATACGTCAAGAAAAGTGCAGCTCTTAACTGGGGATTGCCAACTGTGCCGCCTCAATCATACTAAAACCTAATGACAACAACAGGAAACTTTGGACCTGCCACTGCAACAACTTGGGGCAGCAACCACCCCCTTTCCCCTCCGCACAGCCTGCACATTTTGTGTGACAAGGCAAACAAAAGCCGGCTAACAAGCGATGGCGGCCAAAAAACCACTTTAGCCGTAAAGACAAGAAGGCAGCTCGGGCAAAGCACAAGATATGGCCGAAAAGACTTAAGCCTGGCCCGAGTTAAAAATGCGAGGGGAAGAGGAAAGGGGCGAAAGTTGCAAGTCGCTAGTTGCAACTTATGAAAGTGCACGCATTGCTGCTGCAGCTGCCGTGGCTGCCACAAAAATAAAGAAATAATTTCTGCAGTTCCCATTTCTTTTTTTTTGCTGTTTTTGTGTTTCTGTTTGTTTTTGTTTAGTTTAAAGGGGCAAAAGTTGTGCTGGCAGAGCAGTAAGTCAGCATTTGGAACTTTTATGCAGGCGCACGCCCCTGCACACAGCAGGGGTGGGGTGCAAAAAGGGGGTTAGGGGGGCAGGTAAGAAGAGGGGGTGGAGATATTTTGCAGCCAAACGCATTAAGCGCGTGAGCAACACACCAAGACGACAATGACAGTAAACAGAGCGAAAAAAAAATATTTAATTGCAAAATTAAAAAAAAATAGTTAGATAATAAGATAATTATTCTATTAAACTTCTTAAATTTAATTCAATTAAAATACTTGAAAACTATTAATAAACAAAACAAAGAAAATCATGAGTGAATAAAGATATACTTCTAAAGTTCAAATAAACACTTAATTTAATCATTCAAAAATACTGATAATTGAAATAATAAGGTTACTATCGATTGACATAATTAAATGTTGATGTCATCTCATAAACATCATTATAACTTTGGTAATATTTTTTTCCAGTGATGATGGTACCACGAAAGTAGCAGTAATGATAAAGATGATGATGATGGTGGTGACGACGGCTACGTGGTAAATGCAATGGCAACGCATCGCATTGGGGATCGGGGAGATATGGGGAATCTGGGGATCTGCGGATTGGGGTTATTTGGAAGCCCGGGCCCATATAATTCTTAAGCTGCGAAACGTGTTTAAACACGCAAATACTTGCTTAAAAATAATTCCCCAAACAAAGCAGGCCAGCACAAAGGCAGCCAAGTTAAAGCGAGAGGGCAGGAGTCGCCACAATGGGCGCGGAAACGGAAGGGGCGTGGCACTTGGGGGCGGATGAGCTGCAACCGGAAGGGGCGAATAGGGAGAGGGGCCATTTTTCGAACAGGAAGGAAGCCCCGGCTTGTATTGCATATGCCACAAGCTGTTGTAGTTGGCAAGTTTATGGTACAAAATAGAAATATGCATTTATTTCGCATACCATAATATTTTATGCGTTAGGAGAGCAGGAGAAAGAGAGCAATAACACCAACGATTGCCAAGAAATGCATAAAGTTTTATAGTTGCGCATTTTTCGGGAGTCTGGGGTGCTGTTTTCCCCATTCCCAAAGGAGAACATCACGCATACGCCGGGTGTTCTCGGAGCAAGTAAATCAATTTTTATGGCCACTCTGCTGCAACTAAGGGAAACGCGTGCCATCGCAACGACTCGCCGATAAGCACAAGAGTACGTCGTTTGGGCCAGAAGTTTTTGGCCAACAAGAAACCCGTTATCAGCGGCAGACAAGCAAATGTATTCAGCTACCCATTAACCGTCAGTCAGCCCAATATTTACACAGAATATATACATAAGTTGAATCAATTAGCCAACTGTTTCATAAATCTTACCCAGCATTAGCTGCACCCCATTCATCCATCAATCGATCGTATAGTATTTCATTCGGCTCATAAAAGCAAATAAATTGCTCTCGCAATTGGTTTTAAATAATTATAATTTGTTATATTGCCCGATTGTTAGTCTAAATGACTTTGCCGATTGCATTTTAATTTTTTTGCTAGCTTTGTTTATCTAATAAAACGTGCGACTGTTCAGTGTTTGCCTTCTGTGTGACATCATTGTGTGCTGAATTCTACAATGCAAATTGAATGCTAATTGTTTGAGGAATACTCTGCATTTCGAGTATATTCGAAATTATTGTGCCCCTGGGGTTTTATTTGTTATCGCTTTGCAGACGATAACAATTTAATGGCCAGTAAAATTTTTGAGAATTAATTAAATTCTGTGATTTTGTCGTCCATTAACAAATTGATCAATTTAATACCCAAGTAGCGTTTACTCATACCCAAAGTCTTTAATGAATATTGTGTTCTTTGCAGTCATTTAGCCAAAAGGAAGCCTCAAAACTTAATGAGCCCCCATCCGAATGAATCAATGGGTTTCGCATAAATTAAGCTGATGACAACACACAAAATGCAAACAAATTCGCCAAATGTATTTATATAAATTGCGGATCCGCTCGAACATGCAGTATATACCCGAATATGTGTGGGCATTTCATTTCTGTATACAACGAGGAGGGCGTGTTTAAAGTCTCTTCGAATGCGCGCCCATTTCCAAGAATTGCAGACTCAGAGGCCGGCGAGAACAACAATGAACAACGGCAGCAGCAGCAGCAGCAACATCACAGCGGCAACAGCAACATCGCAACGGCACCGGCAGCACCCCGAAAATTGTGCCTTAAAGTGAAGCGAGATTTACAGCATGTACGACAACAATTTGCTGGCATTGTGTGAAAAGGGGCAGCCCCCAAGGGGAGGATGGAAGGGGGGTCCCAGGGGCGTGGCAGCCCCAAAACGTGACCCAGACAAAGTTTGCGAAATTGTCTAAAAAGGGACAGCGGTCACGCCAGCAACAACAACAACTGCAGAGAGCAGAAAGCAGGGACTACAATATTATTTAATGCCTTTTTAATTAGATGCAGTCAGAGTCGCGTTCGCTGCATTTTAAAACAGTCCCGGCTCGGTTATGGTTATGAATCCTTATATACAATATACCCGCCCGAGGTAGAGATATTTTTTTATTTCAGGGTTTATTATACAGTCGCTTTGATCTGCATACAAATTCAAATTACAAATCAATTTCGCATTTCGCGTTTCAAGTTTAATTTGGTTAGCTCACTTCGCAGATTGCGAGCCCAACTTTTTATCGTCATAATTCTGCGCCGAGCCAGATGAATTTGCATATGATAAATTATTTATTGCCACGAGGCGAATGAAAAACTTTTCAGACTCTTTGGCCAGAGATTTGCATAGAAAGGCATTTTGCCTGCTTTCGATTTCACTTTAGCCCCCGGCTCAGTCCCCACTAATCCTTTCTGCTTTCTGGCCGCCTCCCTTACAAAGATCTACTCATCGTACTCACTCTGGAATTGTTTGGCATTCTTCTCGAGGATTCCGCGCAGGCTGCTGGTATGGTGATGCAGGAGAAGCTCGAATTTTCCGGCGGCTTTGTCACGCAGCTCCAGCTCCGTGGCATTATTGCAGCAGTTGCCGCCGCAAATGGCGCCTGGAAAATTAAAAATAAGAGGGGGATGAGTAGAGATTAGCAACTTAGATTAGGTACCTTAGGAATCAAAGAAAATAATGAGTATATTACGGAGTTTATGTCTGGAAAATAAGTATAGTTTCCATAAAACTTCTTTACCCGCTTTAAATAATAGAAATAAACTCTAAATCATTTCTATATATCTTGCTGTGAAGTAACAAGACCCTTTTATCCATTCATTCCTGTAAAATCAGGGAAATTAATGATGATTTAACGTTTCAATATAACTTTTTTACCGCTTTTGAATAATATAAATAATCATAAAATCATTTTTATATCTTGTTGGTGAGTAATAAGACCCGTTTATCCATTACCTTAAAAATGAGAGAATTTATTGAACTTCTGTACCCCTTCAAATATCAAAAATTATCATTAAATCATTTCTTTATCTTGCTGTTAAGTAATAATACTCCTTTACGCGCTTTAAAATTCAGAAATAAAAATAAAACAAAATTCTATATCTTGCTGTGAAGTAATTTCCATCATCCCAGCTCATCTTCCGTTGCATCATTATGAAACGCCTGCTGCGCCTATATCATTTTCGAATTATCGCACAAATCAAATATTTACTCATGGCTTTGTGGCTGTGTGTGTGGGCGAGTGGGTTGTCTCGTTTAATTGTTTATGGCTTTAAAATGGCAGTGGGCGTGTTGGCCAGCTCGGCTGCAGCAACAATAAAGTGGCCGATAGTTTCCGATTCACGGCGTGGGCTCAGCCGTTTACAATTTACAATATATAAATGCACAGGCCAGAAGTAGGAACCGAGTTGGCCAGCCTGTTTCATCACTGGCGGTCGCGTTAATAACTTTTAAATTGCTCATAATTGCAATTATTTTTCTTTTTAGTTGGCTAAACGACACAATCGGAGCAGTTTGGCCCATAAAACTCGCAGCGGGCAATGATTGTTTTTTCAGCTGCCACTGAAATACGAGCTTATTCCACTAATGACAATGGATAATGGATAAGCGAGGAAAGAAAAGTGGGCTAAAACGATTTTCAACTTACTAATCGTTGTGCCCCAGAAAAAAAGAGAGTCTAATGAAAGAAATGGGGAAACAAAAACCAAGACAGGACAAAAAGACTGCTGATTGCAAGGGCTTATTGAAAGGGAATTGTCTGCCTTTCCTTTCCGTATCTCCAAGATACTTTTCCATTCTGATCTACGAAATGCAACACACTCATAAGTGTTAATGAGGGGGGAATTCCCCGCACTGCTGGTGCCATAAATTAGTAGAGAAACAAATCGTGTGACAGGCTTTTTATGACAACTGCAATGACAACAGCAGATACGAATTTTATGGACGTCTGCCCCTCCGTCTTTGTCGTTTATAATTTAAATTAATGGCTTTTACACGATGTTCGAAGCGCCTACAATCTCTCATATGCATATCGGCTGAGTGCCCCGATTCGGTGGCCATATGTTGCTGTCGTAAAATTAGCAAACGAAATGAATGAATTCCACAAAAGCTGAAAATGCAAATGCAGATGCAGTCAGCGTCTATTTTGGGTTAACTAATGGCAGGCATCAATAGTTGCAGTTAACCGCCGGGGCCATGACACATTTTTCCGTTCGGCCTGGAAAATGAAATGGAAAACGACAGTAGACAACAGACAAGTTGGCTCAAAGCCATCGCCCCAAGTGATATCAATATCCCCTTCATTCAGTCGAATTGACCTGCTGCCAGTCAGTCAATCAAAACCCGACAGAGACGAAAGCCAAACAGATTTTAGTTATGTGCCATCGATTTGCGAGCTGTTTGGGCTCCTCGAGTGGCCGAAAAGGATTTGCCTCGCCTCGCAAGATCCCTGCGCTTGCATTGTATAAGCCATCGATTGGGGGCTCCTTTTGGCCATGATGTGTTTATGCGTTCTTGCAACTGCTCGGCCATAAATCGGTCCAAGAGCAGAGGGTAGCCGCATGGCAGTTGGCCAGAAGCCCGGGCGTCACTCAGCCAGCGAGTCAGTCTGTCTAGGGGGAAAACAAAAAATATACAGGAAAAGCGAGGGCAAAACGAAGGAAAAGTGAAAAACGGAAGACCGGGCAAGTTAAACCTGCCCCTCCGACAATGCTGGAATTCTTCGCTTTCGAGCGTTCCGCCTTCAACTCTTTTTTCTGTGGCTCAAGAGCTCAAAACTCGAGCAGCAGAAATTCAATTCAATTGCTGCAACGTGCCGGCATACAGATGCACACTAGCACACCAACAGGACCTGCATGCATGCATACATATATCATGTCGTGGCCCAGAAAAGTATGCTATGGCAAACGGTTTCTGGCAACGGACGGCCAAATTGCAAAGGATCGTGAAGGGAGGCCCAAAGTGGAGAACTGGGAAGCTCCGAGAATAGAGAGATGAATCAGCACTAAGAGAAAAAGTACAGCACTAGAAATAAAACTATAAAATTATCGATATTTTCGATATTTTCACAATATTGATTCGATAATATCAATTTGGAAACACATATTAAATATCGAGAAATAGTAAACTGCCGATATTTTTTCATAATCAAATTTGAAAGGGTAAAATAAATAGATTATAGCTTATTTAGAATATTAAAAAATATATAGTAAATAACTTTAATAAATTATTTGACATAAACGAATTTCACATATTTGATACTTTTTCTCCTTGTGCTATTGTTAGTTATTTTTGGCCGTGCTTCAAAGGGAAATGGAAGGGGTGTAAAAAATGCAAATCTCATGCATGGCCAGAAAATGCTCTGCCAAAAATACCAAGGAACGGCCCTGACCGCAAAAAAGGCGGGGGGAGTGGCAAGTGAGGGGGTACCAGTGGCCCCATTACGCCTCCCCCTCTCCACCTCCCCATCTCCGCCCCTGTGCTACTGTCTCTCTATATTTTCAGGCCTTGTTTTCCAGCCTGTCACCGCAAATGCAACTGACGACGTGTGCGAATTTGTTTACTGTAATTGTCTTCACTGTAAAAAGGGGGAAGGGGGTGGGGGAGTGCGGGTGGATTGCACACACGAACACTCTGCCACACGCACTCACACACCTACATACATATTTAAACCATATATATCCATTGAGATAGGCTCTGGCTCTGTGGTTACTTGTCTTTTGGCATTAGCCAAGTTGGCTGGCTGCCAAGAAAGCGCTTAGCCCGCAAAACACTTGGCTCTGGGAGTGGATTTTGCATACCTTGACATATTTCGAGTGTCCTTACTCCACCGCCCCCTCTCCCTCCCTCTCCCCCTATCCCCACTGCAATTCCCACAGAGGCATTTCCCTGTGGCATATGCTACTTGTATGCGTTTTCAATTTGCACAATTTACTGTAAACGTGTTGATAATAATGAAGCCGAGAGCCAGGAAAATTTCGTACCCGTACCTACCAGTGCTGCCATCACTCAGCTTGAAAAACCGGACAGAAAAGTAAAAAAAACAGGGAAAAAGAGGACAAAAAAAATTTAAAAAAGGACAAAAAAAAGGACAAAAGTAAATGCGCCTACATTTTTCTGTATTTACCAAAGGGAGATATATTTACTTAATATAAATGGATTTTATATTAAATTCAATTATGTAATGATCTATTGCGCCTGACTCACAACCTTCTTCGTTTGATCATTTTACCATGGTCAATTTTTGTGCGTATACGTAATAATCTAAAATTATTAAAATAATAAAAGCATTTCAAGTAACTATATTGGTAATACAAAAAAATGCAATATCTGCGTCAAACCCGAATAAGAGTCGTTCAAATATGAAATTTTTTTCTGACAAAAAGGCTGAGAGTAAAAATTGAGAACTTTTTAAAGTGTTTTCCTCTTTTTTTTTGCTACAGAAAAAATCGTACTATAAAGAAAGTCCATCGACTGCATTACATCTCTTTGATAATTTGTAAAAAGAATTATTTTTAAAGTGCCGAACTATAAGAATAATGGTTAAAACGGCGTTTTAGCATATAAAAGCAGGTTTATACACTTTCGACTAGCAAAAATAACACTCAAAACCTTATCTTTAAAAAAAGGACAGATTTCCGGATAGGGGATGTTTGAATTTTTTTCCGGATAAAGTCGTTAAAAAAGGGACAGATCTGTCCGGAAAGAGGACAAAATGGCAGCACTGGTACCTACCCGTCAAAATGTCTGAAAGTTGGCCCTGTAATGCTGCTGTAATTAAAACAGATCCCTGCAATGTCTGCCGAAATATTTTGACAGGCATTGTTTAAAAAATAATTTAATTACAAAGTGAATAGGAGTACTTAGAAGTAGAGGCCACGCAGGAGTCTGCTTTAGAAAAAAAGACATTTAGTTTAAATTCCAAAAAAATATATACAAAATAAAAACAACCTAAAATTTATATGAAAACTATACAAATATTAAAATTTTTAGTTATGAACGTTATATATATGTTACTATCTAAGATTGTTATGAAGACAAAAACACAACGCCTTAAACTTTTCCCCTTTAGTATAAAATATGAATTCGACGGAAATCAGCTCAAATATTTACCTAATGATTTTATATACAATCCCCCGAAAATTGTATATATATTTTGGGTATAATTTACGGCCTTGATTGAAAATCAATTTAATTTCCCCCCACAACACGGCGATCAGGTCGCAACAAATAGTCCAAACGATTGCCTAAAGCCATAAATTCTCTAATAAATTTATGAACGTGCAACGACTGCAGTGCAAACCAAATAAAAACATCCGTCGCGGTCGCCAGGGGCTTCCTATCACCGCAGCAAAGGGGGTGGTGTTAAGTGGAGAGTGGGGGCTGGGCCTGCATGTCACACATAATAATTTCAGTTCTTTTTTTTTATCAAAATTGTTGACAACTACTTGTCAAACACGAACAATTTGTGCAGCGGCGGCAGCAGTCAGAGGGCGATAACAATTAAGTCAACAAACGGTGGGGGTTCAGGGGTTAGGGAACCCCATATCAAAGTGCCTGGCCTGTTGTTCATTTTATGGTTCGTTGCTTTCTGTTTGCTGTTATGACACGTTTGTCCCAAACATAGATCATCAGCGGATCGCGGGGTCTTTTCCTTTTTCCTTTTCCCCATTTCCATTTCCCCCATTTTCCTTAACCATAAAACTACCTTTCCTTCTGGTTCGTTGAACTGTATTTAGCCTTGTGTATTGTATAGTTGGTATATTTTTATATTTGCCATTTCCATATCTTATCGAACCTGCCTTAATTTGAGCCGATTCAATGTCAGCAAACAGATCCCTGCCTGCCGTGAAACTGATATCAGTTGTGTTAGCTTCACAGGCAGGTAAATCCTTTGGTGGAAAATGCAGGTGATACAGTGGAACTAAAGTAAAACAAATATTAAATTTATTTTTTTTAAATTGTAAAAAGGTTTAGTACAAACATTAAATATATGGCACTTTCTAAAAGACTCGTCTTATATTACCTTCTTTTATATTTATGTAAAGCAACCCGCTCAAATTCGCTTTAGTCACTTGCCACTGTGTTGGCATTTTCAATTATTTGTTATTTTGCATATGTTTGGCAGCGATTATTTGGCGTTGCAGCTGCCACGCGGGAAAATCCCAACAATTCTGCTGGTAAATTGTTAATGTGCCGCATAAGTTTTCAATTTGTGTGGCAAATTCCGCACGGATGCTAACTTGCAACATTGCTGTTGGTGTTGCAGTTGCTGCTGTTGCGGTTGTTGCTTTTGCTGTTGCTGCTGACATCGAAGCTGGCAGATTTTGGCGCCACGTCTGCGTGGCATGTAAAATTTATTGCGTCGGCTGTAGCGACAATCTCTTTGCCATTTATTTGCATTCGCATTTGAATGCACACAAATGTATATCGGCGCAACTGCAACTGTAACTGTATCTGTATCTGAATTTGTATCTGTATCCGAGCTTCCTTCGGTTTGCTGCACGCACTGCACTTTGTGCTAATCTTGCGATGAAAATGTCAGCTGAGATTATGTGTGCCGGAGAGATGTAGTTGCCAGTTGCTAGTTGCATGCCCCCATATTTGGCCAGCTCTTCGGATTGGCTTACATTTTGGCAGGCGCCAGGCAGACGCGTCTTGGCCGCAACGCCAAATTCCCGTTGTCTGAGGCCGCATGAAATTTATTAAAAATTTAATTGAAAAGCATTTTAGCCGCAAATTGCAGTGACAATTATTAATTATTTAGATTTATGAGGCAGCAGAAAGTCGACTCCACTCGAGTTGAGTCAATCTATATGCAAATGTCTGCGATATCTGCAGAACTAATGGCGGCCAGTTCCACTAACTGGATGGAAAGTTTCGCCTGCCTGCGAGGAGAATCTCTCAACATTCATTCTTCAGATCACGATCTGCACTTTGTCTCGGCCGACAGATTGCAAATATCGCAACAGATTCAGAGATTTCAAATGCAGCGAACAAAGAACTTAATGCCAATGCACAGCATCCATCAGAAATGCCAAAGAACGATCTATTAATAAGCCCCAGAATGCATATCCTCTGCCCATCCTCATCATCATCATGATTCACCCATCTCCACCGACGATGTTGATGATGATGAAGTGCAGCCCAAAAACACAAAGGAACGGGCATTAAATATACTTGAGTAAACAAAGAAATCAAATTACAACAAGCTGGTCGCAAGCAAATGTTAAACACACAAATCGAAAATAAACGAACAGCAAAATGTTGAACTTATGATGATTCTTTTTTTTTTTTTTGTGAAAACAAGAGAACAAACGAAAGCAAATAATTGAGGAAATCGCTGACAATAACCAAACACGAAAAAGGAGCCGCAGATGCAGCAGCCGTTTTATAATTAAAACCAGCTCAGCTGCTGCATGTTGCTGCTGGGCATCCCGGCAGCAACACATCCACACCCAGGGCCAGCAACAACAAACAATTGCAAATTATACAACTGGGCGCCCAGCAAATTGAAGCGAGCGAAAACGGGAGTATCGAGGCATTTCCCCTGGCCCTCCAGTATTTCATTATTTTTTTTGTTTCGTTCTTTTTCGCACTGCAGTTGTGCAAACATCGGCGGCAAACAAAAACAAATAGAAATACAAAAACACAACACACAAACAAACAGCCGCAAATAAATGCGTCCAAAGGGCAACAAAATGCTGCGCTCCCAGTTGGCCGATGGTCGTGGCCAGCTGTCCGATTCCGACTACGATTCCCATCCAAATCCCCAGCTGCCACACTTAGAAAATTGGGGTTTAGCTGTCCAAGATCTAAAGCCAATCCTAACTCTCTTAACAATTATAGAAACTTGTTTTATACGGAAAAATATTTTTGGAAATCAGAAATTATTTGTTTAAACTACTTAATAATTTATTTATTGATCAATGTATTTTTAAAATATTTTATTTTTACCTAAAACACAACTCCATCGATTTTTAAAGGGAATATAATATTAAATAGAATATTACTACATTTTCTGAAGGGCTCAAGAAGGTTTATAGCTTTTAAAAATGTTTTCTTTAAGATCTAAGATACATTTTTATCAAGTCTCTCTTCTTATTGTTTGAGTGCACGACCCGCTAATGGCGATCTAGTTGCTGGCGTTGCCGCTGCTTTTCTGCTGCTGCAAATTGCGGGTAATCATAGTGCATGTTGCATGCAAATTAACGCATCAACAAGCCCCTGCGGCAGGAGGGGGGGTGAAAATCTGCCCGGGACCCCGCATAAATGCCATTTTATGAGATTATGCCAATGGGAAAATATGCGCACGGACGGAAGGCCATTGGGTAGCCGAGCCGTAGACTCTTTGCTGTTATGCTGCTGTACTGCTGCCTTTGTTGCCGGGTAATCCTATTGTAATTAACTTGTTTTTCAGCCGTTGCCGGCAAATGTCATGCCGTCAATTGCAGAGCAAAAAGTTATGGGCTTAATGTACGCAAGTTTCTACTGATTGCCGTTGGGCGCACATAACTAGAAACAAGGCGTATGGGAATAAGGGAATGCAAAGTGGGATCTTGAGAATTCGGGCTCATCAAGTTCATTATCAGAAACGCAGGGGTAATGTAGCTAAATTATTGAGTGTTGCCGTCAGCAACCGTCCATTTCCTGTAAAGTGGAAGAAAACCGGGATGAACTGCTCCAAGAACCGACCATTAAAATCGTATAACTAACTGCCAGATTAACAATCAGCCTCGTTTCGCTGTGTCCAATAATGTTTATGCTGTAAAATCTTAATTGCGCCACGGATCATAAAGTGTTTTACTTTATGGCTGACAAAACAGATTTTTCAAGCACATGTTCTAAATTTAATTTAATTCGAGCGGGCTGTCTGTTGCTAATGGTATTATAGCTGCTGCAACTGATAACGACCGGCCGCAATTACAATTACAATTCACTAAATATGGGCCATGTCAGGCGAGAACGATGCATTATTATTGTATTATTGTCTCACTTTTCATCTGGGCTATATATAATTACGCTCTCGCAGCGATTGTCTCGTGTTTCCAGCACTCTGCACTCTGGTAATGCCAATCCCATGAACGAAAGCCCACTCAGGTTACCGGCCAAGCAAAATAAGTGCAGAGATCGCATAAAATGTGGGCCACCACAAGTGAGTTATGACAACTATTTCAGAAACAGAATCAGAAACCCCCCAAAACACAATTAGGTCACATTTATTTTCGAACAATCAGATTTGGCTGTTGTTGTCCGGAGCACTTAAGCAGCACTTGTTGTTACATACAACATATATATATTATAATTGCATCGCACCATCCAGGCCATAAAAATGGAGCCAAGACCCAGACTCAGCAGAAAAATAAAATAAATATAATAAAACCACACTCTGGTTTTGTTTTTCTTGGGGCATGAAGTGGATTTTTGGGTCAGTCCGATGACAGAGGAAAAAAAATAAAAGAGGTGGGCGTCTAGGGGGTTTGGCCCTGGGGTGGGATTTTGATGCTGAAGAACCCCACCCACTTTGCATTGTGTAACTACAATATACTTTGCGTGTAATGTGTTGCATGTTAGTAGCTTTTAATTATATGTTGATTATGTTTCGTAGCAATATCAGCAGCAAACAAGCGGCCAACAACATCGTGACAACTCGGAATTGTGGCACGTACGGGGCATAGACAAAAGGCCGAGTCCACCAACCCCCTTTTTCCCACCGTTCCAACCACCCCCCTGCAGACAACGCCTCTGCTGACTTGCAGAAAACCGAGGATAGAGAAGAGCTACGAAAAATTCAATTAGTTTTGTGTTTGCGCATTGCATGACAACAACGAGAGCTTTGGTTCCACTCACCTAGCACCTCGAGCCCCTCGAAACCCCCTGCCATCCCCCTGCCACGCCCCTGCCTTCCTTTCGGTTGCATGAACTCTATCGTAAATGTTTATTAAATTGGGGAACGGAACGCAGAGCGACCTAGAGGTGCCAGGCGATGAGATAAGCTAACGATTGGAATTGTTAGCGCTTAAGAGGCTCTTTGAAAATAGATGGCTAATTATTGGGTATAAGAACAGAACAAAGAGGGATTTTCAGTTGGGATGCAAATGAAAAGAAATAAACATAAGAGGGTGAAGAAAAAAAATTACCTTACATATTTTTCTTACTCCTTAAATATTTCGATTTAAATCCATTATATTTGTAGAGCAGATTTTATATTTAGGATATAAAAACTATACATAATTTAGACTTAAAGAAAGGATTTAATTTCGCTCAATATAATAAAGGATAACCTGAAATTGTCTTAGAAAATCCCCCATTACAATATGGCAAATGTCACCCCAGCTTAACTCTTGTAATAAAATCGTCCTAAGCCAAAGTACAGGTTTGCCAAGCGAACAAAGCCAAAAGGTGGGACAATAAAATTGCAATTTACTTGAAACGTGTTCAATGCCTCAATATTTGCCTAACTTTGGCCAGATTCCCATGGAGGAAGGAAGAAGGAGAATAAAAAACCATTGAAAGCTTGGCCAGTTTGTGTGCCGAACTCAAGCGTTTGGCAAATGCCCGCAAGTCTTCTTTTCGACAGTTTTATTTCGGGGTGGAAGCCCTCGCAAGTGCAGCACAAATTGCGCATACGCCGCATTGACCGGCCACGTCGGAGCCTGCAGCCAGCGATTTATCGGAACAAACTCAGAGGGATGGGAACTTGAAGGAAGAGGGGGCGGACTACAACCAGCACTAAATAGTTGCCTTACAAATTTAGTTGTGGCCATTTCAGCGTCGGGGATTTTCAATTACGCCCACAAACAAGCCGGATTCGAAGCCAAGAGCCAAGAGTGTTTGGTGAGCTTTACGCTTTCGCCATAAAAATAAAACTTAATGCGGATACACGCCGGGGTTCCGGGGCTTCGGGGATCGGATCCCGAAAAGGGGTAAATCGAAAAGAATAAATATTGAGTTTTGGCGTTAAGGCCGCCGAGAAAACAGAAGAAAGCCAAACAAAAGGCAAAAGCCGCTACGAAGGGCAAACATTGGCGGAGATTTTCATTTCGGTTTCTTTCCCGGCTTTTTCCCCCCGATTCTTGTTCTTGGCCATTGTCTTACCTAGTAGTCAGTCTCAGTCAGTCTCAGCCAGACAGACAGCCAGTCATTGGTTTCCCCATTCATTTGCTCGGGCAAACACTTTTGGATCGGGCCTGGTTCATCTTTCCATGCTGCTCACGTAGCTCGCTTGGGGCGAGGAGAATTTGCCAAGTTTTCCTAGATGATTTGGCCCATACATGAGTATTTTCTCGCCTCGTTTTGTTTGTCGATTGTGCGATTTGTTTTCTTTTATTTTGCATTTTTATAATTCACGTGCTTGTTTATTTATCAGTTCCCGCAAAAAAAAACAGGAAAATACGCAACATCGACGTCATAGTTTGGCTTTGACTCTCTGGACTGTAAGAATTTCTGGGGAAAATCATCTTCATATATTTTCGCTTTTCCCTGGCATTGTTTGAATTATAAGAATATGTGCGTATATGTGGTTTCTTGGTCTGTTTCGTTTCACGGAAGCAATTAGAGGTACTCATATAGCCTCTGCCTTCATTCATGGGAACGAATTCTCTGTCTTTTCCTGCTTTTCCTCACTTTCCTCCGTTTTCTTTTTTTGGGCGTGGGTTGGTTTTTATTTTTAAATGCGCCAGAAATCGCAAAATTCAGCGAACTTTTCGCTTACTTTATATGCATAGGCCAAGTACTCGTACAATGGAATGAATAATGCATGCGAAGAAGGGAAATTGGTTCAATCTAAGCCACAGCCTGGAATTTTCCTGCAGAGCTAGTACTAAGGGAATTTAAATACTAATCCACTGGCTTTCTTGGCGTGTCTAAATTTGCCATGCAAAATTCATTTCATCTTGAAAGTAAAAAGAAAATTAAACGTGTTTTCTACTTTTTTATAATGCGTCAGCAAAGTCCTTTATTTTTCTTTTTTTTTTCTTTCAAAAGCAATATCTGTATAATTAAGTAAGAGTAAATACTGAAAGCAATTACTCATCCCTCTACTTTAAATCGAATATTGTAATATCAAACCCTCTTATTCAAGTGCATTTTTCTGCCTGTTTAATTAATGTTAAATCCCTTTTATATTTTGGCGTTCTAATTTAATTACAAATGCGCGCTTTATTGACTTCAATTGTTAGCATGTTTTATTAATTCGGCGATTTAATAAAAGGGAAAATTATTTATTAGTTGGAATAGAGCCATAAGTTCAATTAGAATTAGTTTTGTAAATTATGGATTTAAAGGCCATTAATTTATTATGTTAAGTATATTGCGAATGAATTGGGCTGATTGCATAACTTTAAATTGTAATAAAGCTAAAAATAATTAGTATATAACTTTATCACTCTATTGCTTTTCCAGTATCCCTAATTAAATAATATAAATATTTTATGGGCGAAAATCCATTTAGCTAAAGTATTCGAACTTTATTCCGCCGTTTTAATGTCGGACTTTATTAAATGCTAAATTTCCATGTAATCGTTACACTCAAACTCGAATTGCCAGACACTAAACCAGGCTTAATTTCAATGCACTTGGCCAATTACCGAGTGCCGGCATATAATTTTCGATTTAATAGCTTCATCATCAATGGTTTGCGGTCCAAGGAGCAAGTTTTCCCACTCGCTGTCGATGTCGCCTTCAGATAGGCCCCACCATACGAATACACTTCTCTGGGATTAGGCCTAAAGTGCAAACTGCTGTAAGCAAGGCTGTTGACAATATTCTGTTGCCTGGGTTTTATTTCTTCGGGGCGTTGTAACGCCTCTCTTCGCACCTCATTAGATACGATTGCAAAATGCTGGCCGATTTTCGGGCGTGGGCCGATCATCCAGTTTGCCAGCCGCACAAATTTGTAGTGTGCGCGAGCTTATTGATTTCGATTGCCAAGACTCCTGGCAAGTGAGGCCCAAAGGCAAGTGGCTGAAACCGAGAAAAAACTGACTAAATGACTGAGTGACTGAAAAACTGAAAATCCAACTGCAACTGCTGCATTATGCATTCGAGTCTCTGGTTTGTGCGGTCGTGTAATTGTTTTTCGTACACATCCACCGACATTCACATAAATTTGTAATTACGTATACGACACGTAGGTGCTCAACTTCCTTATAAAGTTTTTAGTTTTTTCGTCTTTTGCTGGGTTCGATGCCAATTTTGGGCCGTAATTTATGCGTTTTTTTGTGTCTGTAATTGCTGCCAAAGAGTTCTCCCTGGGGAAGCGGTATCAGTTTAAATTACAGCCAGTGAAAGTTGCCTCAGTTGCTCAAGTTGAGTGCAATTACTTCTGTATTCGTTGCAATTAAAAGCGCATTAAAGGGACTTTCCCACGCACCCGAAATTCCCAAAAGAGTGAATTGATTAACTTGGTGCGAAGCGAACCGAGTTTCTTCGGTCCACAAATAAGTATTCTCTCATTTAAGCGAGTGACTCACTCGCGTACCCAGGTCATTAATCAAAATACCCTTGAACCGCTCATGACAGCCAAAACATAGTTTTCCCAACTGAACAGGCCTTGTCACTTGATAAATATAGAACGGCAGAATGAAAACTATTTCGAACATAATTGACAGTGTGGGCGTGCAGTGCTCCATGCTCATTTGAATGCCAAGAATTCCGCTCCTCGCTGTCCACATGCACCCACAGTGCACAGTAAAGACTCAATTTGTGCGCTTTTGTGTGACAGCGTTTAAAAAACATAAAGTCAGCAATGCGCAACGGCTGGAAATCTGAATGAATGTATCTGAATCTATGAGTGTGCGTGACTGAATGAGTATCTTGCTTTAGTTATTGTTTTTGTTTTAAACTGAAGCCAATGGCAATGCAGCGACACGCTTGTCTGCCCAACTGACTGAATGACTGAGGCATTGACAGACTGACGGACAAACGGACAGACGAACGGACAGACGGACGGACGCCAGTTCCACATGGACGTGTGCTACATATCTCGCAAAGCATAATAAAAACCGACCGACAAACAATATGCGAGGGAACAAATTTGCATTTTTAAAGAGAACCGCATAAAAAAATAGTTTGAAACAACAAATGCGTGCCTGTCTGCACTGAATCGCAAATGCTCTTAAATTAATGAGTGCTGAAAAAATGCAGGCAAATGCTGGGTATTTTTTTGGGGAAAGGCGAGCAACTGGAAAATGCCACTTAGGGAATAAGTTTGAAAAGTCTATTAATAAATAAGCGAAAAATCAATCGATGAAAGGAATTAATATTTAATCACTTTATTAAATAAACAAGGCAACTTTTAATTGAAAATAAACAAATTAGCTTCGAACTTGTTGAACTTTTTTTTATATTTATTTATTTGTTTGTACCTCAAAAACATGCCTTTATTTACTGTCTACCGCATTTTAATAAATACTTATCGCTTGTGATGCGCATGCATTATTTGTCGTATAAATCCTGCCCATATTTGCATTGCTAAATGCAACTGTCAATCAATATATCAAATTGTCAATTGGGTGCATGTGCATTGTAGATATTTATCTTGAAGCTTCTGGATGCACAATCTGTTGAGACAGCCAATCAAATATTCTATTTGCTACTTATTGTTGATTTTGGGATGTTTGTATTTTTCGTCGAACTATTATACCCCATCTATACACTTGGTAATTCCAGTTAAAAGCTACGGGCTGTGGCCCAGTTTGGGCTCCGGTCTGTGATCATGTCTCTGCAATTTGCATGCCCACTAATTGCTGGTACTAAAAAATGCTAAACAGTTTGCAGGAACTTTCATCTGGAATTTGTATAATTTTTTAGGCTGAATGGCTGCGCATGCTCCGCCTGTCGCTCACTTGCCCACATAAATTTCACATTTGACACTATTGAGGCAGCCGCCGGTCCACATAAAGCACACATATATATATCCATATATCTGAAGGATAGGATGGAAGGAAGGAAGGAGGGGCCTCTAGTGACATGCGTCGTTGGCTGTAAATTTATGCGCCAAGGTGTTGGCGTTGCTGTTGCTGCTGCAAGCAGTTGATGTTGCTGTTGCTGCGGGGATTGGTGTTGCTGTTGCCGCTGGGCGTGTGTGTCTGTTGACATGTAATTAGTGCGATCTCAACACTTCTGTTACAGATTTTTTCTTTCCGCGGCTGGTAATTTGCTTATGCAAGTATTCAAATTCAATTGCCGCATTTTCCAGCTTTGTGGGTGGCTTATATATATATATGTAAATATCTTGCAATGAATAATTTGTTATTGTCTAAAGTCACAGGATCAGTCTGATTGAATTTATAATCCCACTGGTCGGTGAGTCTAGTAATTAAAGCAGAAATTGCTGCCGTGATTAACGCTGTGCTCGTTCACAAAGCTGACATCTGGATGGCAAGCCGAACATTAATCAACCGACATAATTCTCCATCTGGCCGGCAAAGCAGGCCTTCTCGTTCGGGTTGTCAAATGTGCAGGGAGATATAGAAATAGTTTGGCATAAATATGATGTTTAGAGCCTGGCCCCATTATGGAAAACATGTGAAAAACTGCACGCGATCATTAGACAAAAGGCATCCAACATCCAGCACACAAAGCCTTGCCATTGAAAATGATTTTCACAGTTTTGCCATTTTTGGGGGCGGGGAAGCTGTGGCTGTCGAAAGATTAATGACAGCCCCAAACAGCAGGCATGCACATGGATATTTATGTGGCCACAGCAATGGATATGAATATGACTATGACTATGGCTATGGCTTGGTTATGGATATGGATAGGGACGTGGATAACTATTAGGGGCGTGTCTGCATATATGTACATATGAAAGACCTTGGCACAGGCTCAAATTAATGATACACTTGCAGTTTTGTTTTCTTGTTTCCTTTTAATTGAATTACAAACGAGCGGATTACGATCCCGAGAGTCGCCGGGAATTTATCATGTGCCAGCTGCCGCAATGAGGCATGACGACAACCCCACTCCCACTCCCACTGCCACCGAAGTAATTGCATGTGGCAGAGGAGTCCTAGTTGCACTCCAGGGGTGACTTCGTCGGGTTCAAGGATGATTGAGGGTCGGAAGGTCAAAGGAAGTGGGGGAAAAATGAAAGGTTAAATCATGCGACACATGAGATGGAAATCTACTCGTGCAAGTATTTTATTTTTGGCACCCCCTGGAGTGTTATGGAAATACAAAATTGATGGTGATACATTTTTAAACTTCCCAAAGGCTGGAAGGCCACATATCTTTAGTACTTTTTCCTGTAAATTAATCTAATTTATTAAACATTTTCCTACAAAACGTTGTCAAGATTTCCCCACCAGCTTTTGCCGGTTGGAAATTGTATTTTTTAGTCAACGTGAGAATACCTCTGTTCGCACTTCACCAACTCTGTGGCAGAAAGAATTGGAATGAGAATGGCAGAAGGACTGCTGGCCAAGGACCTTCGTTAGCTGTCAAGTTCACTTGTGCAACGCTTTGCAGCTTTTAATGAGTTGCAAAAGTCAGCAAATTGTCTTGGACTATCCATCTAACGATGAGAATCCATCCTCCACTTGTTCACATCTCTCGATTCATTTGGTTGAGGGATCAGAAAAAACCTGTTCTGACTTGCGGTCACATACACACCTGCAAAGGAGGAGAGACAAATACAGAATTAATAAGTTATGCGATAGCGCAAATTAAGATGAATGTCATAATTTCAATAAAAATGAAATCTATTTTCGAAAACGATGAAACGACCCAGGGAACCAGTTTTTGGCCGTATCTCGGCGGATTGTCTCACCATCTTGACTTAATGTTGGCCAGAAACACGCGCCCACACAGGCTCCAAAATCGAAGTTGATTTCGGCCATTCGAACCTGAATTTAACCACCAATTTTAGATGGCTTATCGCGTGACGCTTTTGTAAATTTCGATTTCTCAAATTTTGACAATTTCTATAGGGTATTTTGTGTTTGCTAATTTTTAGCCCATTCTTTGTTTGGCAAATTGCTTGCACCAGAAACCGAACCCAAAATAAATATCGAAAAGGAAAGCACAACGAAAACATTCGCAAAAGTTCATGTTTCGAGCAATTTAACTTTTGTTTTCGGTTTTGCACCCCTCAAAAGAGAACCGCAGACGCGTAGGCCGATTCCGAGGGCCGGGGGGCGTGGCCACAGTCGTATATAACCATACACTATGTGTTTATATACGTACGTATGTGCGTCCTATGTCTGCTGGCGGCTTGCTTTGATATTAAATCGTCCGACAACAACAACCCCGGCATGAGGAACGGCCAAAAAAGCCGGCGAGCGTGCTAGCGGCTCGTTTATTTTCTTTTAGAAAAATTATGTCAGAGGGAGGCGAAATCTTTCGCTATAGAATATAATAATATAAGAGAAATGCACGAAAAATGCCATAGAAATTGCCGAATGAAATCGCCCCGAAATTTGCAAAAATGTTGCCAATGGATGCGGAAGTAAATTGTAGAAAATGTTGAACCCCCGAGTTGATTGGATCGAAAGTAATGAGTCAAGATAAATATTCCCAATGCGCAGGGAACATTTGTCATAAAATATTTTAAATCGTGAGGCCACTGAAATGTTATATAATTTATAGTTTCGTTTTCTTTTTATAATGATTGCCTTAATTTCGGCAATATTTCTTGGTCAAGTGGCTGGCTTGAAATACAACATTTTATG
The DNA here is from genome assembly GCF_030179915.1 of Drosophila takahashii. Classification (NCBI taxonomy): domain Eukaryota; kingdom Metazoa; phylum Arthropoda; class Insecta; order Diptera; family Drosophilidae; genus Drosophila; species Drosophila takahashii. The sequence goes on from NC_091680.1 coordinate 11,731,297, forward strand.
AGTAATAAAACGGTGATACCTCTTTTTGTTTTAATTCCCTGGGAAGAGCTTCGGTCGCAAAACAATAAATTAAAATCTTGCCAAAAAAGTTTGGACTTTGGCTAATAACTGAGAAATATTTAAGACGTGTCAACTTGACAGATGCACAAAGAATAAAAAATAGTTTCTGAAAAAAGAGTGTTCCATTCAATTTCATCTTTTGTTGTTCGGCCCCAAAATCTTGGAGAGGCTGTCACATAATAAACGTCAACGGAAGCAATTTATTTGTTAATTATACATTTAATTTGCCATGCGAACAGAGGAAAAGCCATTAAAGTCGAGCATGGACAAAGGCAGAATGTTAAATATTTCAATGAAAGCGATTCGGGCTAAAAAATGGAAAATCTACATTTGAATATTCATAGGCCTGCTGTGGTGGTCATTTGGATCGGTATTTTGGATCGTTTGCCTCGGAAAGTCAAAGTCGTGATATATCAGAGCGCCCTGACCTCTCCACCATTCCCCCGGTCCGTTCTGTTTTTATTTTGTTGGCGAATCGTGCCCCAATGGGCTTGTTCATGTCCCCTGTCGTCTATGTCCAAGACTCATTTGCATGTTACAAGTGTATACAATTAAAAAATGGATGGAATAACAACAACTATCGGTCCAAAGGCTGATTAATAAGCATTTTTGGCTACGTCAGAGGCGTCTGACGAAGGGTGTGGCCCCGCCAATACTCTCGTAATTAATGTCAATTACGCATTGTTAAACACTGAAAAGCATTTAGGCCAGAAATTGCTTTATGTCTTATGTTATTAGAGCCATAGGTGAACCTTGTTCACCGGGCATTTGTATCTTAATCTGAGGCCCAATGCCCATACACACTCACACAAGCTCTGCGGCTAATTTGTATTCATTAGCTTGCCCCGCACCGCAGTCTGTAATTTAAAATCGTTAAAAATTTAATGAGGCGTTAATAATATGGTTTTTGTTTTACTTTTAGCCCGGTCTCACCTCCCACTACCCCCCCTCTTTTCTGTCTCAGTGTCCGTGTCCCAGTCCGTGTCTACGGGGTCTGTCTTTAATTTTCTTGTCGCAGTCGTTGTCGCCGACATTGTCATTGCTTTTTACTGCAAATGAGTGCCGCGGTCCGTGCTAGTTCCTTCGCACTCTCAGTTGTGCACTGAGGGAAATAAGTAGTGAAAAATCAGGAACTAAAATCAGGATTTGTCCTTAAAGCTAGAATATTATTTCCAATTCGTTATACAAATAATAATACATGTTATAAGTTATAACTTATAAATAAGATATTAGATATGATATAAGGACTTTTGGGGCATTCCTTACTATTTTTTCACTTTCGCATAGTGATGTGTTTCAAGAACGAAACCTAATATATTAATATGCTTTTTTCGCCGTGGACTCCAGGGTCCCGATCCCAGACGGTGCCACAGGTATCCGTGAGTGAGTCTCCCCATCATCATCGTCACCCAGCCTTTGACTAAAACGGGGATGTGTGGTCGGGTGTGTGGGGATGTGGTATTGGTACTGGGGGATAGTGGGATCGGGGGATCTGGGAAACCGGCGTGTGTTGTGGTTGGCGCGCTGGGAACTTAATTGACTTGCAAGTGACTAATTGTGCATGAGTTCGACATGGGAGTGAGGGAGCGGGAGCGGGGGAGAGGTCCCTATAGCGATGGCGACGAGCAGACGGTGCGTGTAATATGAGCTATGCCAAGAGCGGTGCAAATGAAGTTGTTGAGTGCCGGCTGTTATTGTTATTGTTCATGGCGATGCCTTCGCCTTGGCTGTTTCTTTTGCCGTTGTTGGTAGTGAGGCGTGCCGCCTAAGCAGCTTTAAAAGGATGACGATGACAGGGCACAGACAGCGAAACAGCCGCAAGAAAACTTGGCCAACACAACCTGGCCGGCCACAGGCCATAAATTGGCAGTCGGCAGTCGGGCACCGGGAGAAAAGATGAGAAGATGAAAAGATGGCCAGAAAGCCAGAGCTGATTGCGATTTATCTTAGACATACAAATGTAGTTTTGCATACACGTTCGGCTACCTAAACAAGTTTCGCGAATCGGTCGAATTTATGGGTGTTGTCAAGTTTGAACTTGATTAATTTAAAGCGTTTCTCTAAATATTCAAAAAAATTCATCAGAGATAAAATAAATCTAAGAAAGTATTTATTTATTTTAATGTATTTATATTGCTAAGATATTATTAGTTAATTATTAAACAATATCTTTATAGATTTAATAAAGTGTTTAATCCTTATAATGATTTATTATGGTGTATTAATAGTTGCAAAGCTCTAAATAATTGGCAACTTGGCACAATTACGTTTGAATGGCTGGTAGGCCAATTAACTGAAGACTAGTCGGGTTGTCATATGACGTTCACTTATTTCTCGCCGTGTATGGCTGTGACTTGCGTTTGACATTTTGCATCATGACCATTTTCGGTCAGCCAACAAAGCCAAAAACCCGCAGAAAACTCGGATGACAATTTCTCAGTTTTGCAATCTCAGAATTAGCCAACAAAAGCAAACGAAAACCGCAACAAAGTGACATTTACGTTTGTGATTTTTAGCAGCCTTTGTGAAAGAAATACACGAATACGACTGCGAGTTCGACAACAAATGTGTTGAGAGAAAACCCGAAAGTAGTTTGGCAAACTTTATGGCAAATGGATTTCGGGCAATTGCATTTGCCTTTTTTGTTGTCATTGATATGTCCAATAAATTGTCACGAAATCGCCGCCGACATTGCCATGTGTCATATGTGTCCTTATATATGCCCACATCGTAAGTCGAATGTGTCGTGGATTTTATTTTTATTTTATTTATTTGGCTGGCGACCTGACTGGCGCAACGTGAGCTCACAGTTCACTGGCTAAATTAACTAAAATTATCTAATTGCTGTTAATAAACTGCCAAAGGCGAACGGCGGCACCGCGGGCCTCAAAATATTTCATTAACTACATTAAAGTTAATTAAAATCTTGGACGACGAAGAAGATGTTGAAAAAAGAGAATAAATCAAAGGAAGAACTGAGGTTTCGGAAGCTAAGGAATTCCAGATAAAAGTTTTCCTAATTTCAAGATCAATCAATTAGTTGCCCAAACTTGGTTTAACTTCATTAGAGAACAGATGAATTTCATAAGCTTATAGGCCCTCAATCTTTCACAGGGAATCTTTCTTTCGATTCCAACATAACTTCGACTCAAAAAAAAAAAAACAATAACAACCTAAAAGGTTTTAAGCGTTGTGTAATTAACTTAAAAAAACATTAACAATATTTTAGCAAATTTATGACATTTCAGCAGAGTCTGCGAAAAAACGAGAAACACAAAACCCAGCTGAAAAGCCGCTGATAAGGCGAAAAAACGTGGACAGAATGTACGAAAGGGGAAATAATTACGATAAAGCGATAATGTTATATATTTTACAACGTCTCGAGTTAAATGCAAGCTGACAGGCTTCAAAAGCCGTCAAAAGGGCGGAAAAAGACAAAACTCCACCTGGAATTGTGACTGTCTATGGCCCGAGGCCCTTTGGCAGTTAGGCAAATGAGTTGACTTTGCGTGTTCACAAAAAATGCCGTTTATTTAAATTAACACCGAGAGACGACCCCTCTCGCATTTTTCCAATCGACGCCCTCGGGGGCTGGATGATGTTGGGGAGATGGGAGCTGGAGAGTCTTGTAATTAGCCAGCCTCAAATTGCCCGGCGGTTAAATATGCATTAATTAAGTGTTAAACGCCGCGACCCGGGAAAGTTTGTTCAGCTGCCCCGGACGAGCGGCAATAAATACATAAATAAATAAGCTAATGAAGCTGCCAACCGGAGAGACTTTATGGCACCAACTTTCTATTGCAGTTTGCCACAATGTGGGGGTGGAATTTTTTAGTACAAGCTATTTAGAAACAATTACGACACCCACGCTCGAATGTCATAAAAGTGCATCAATCACATGTGACACTCACTCGCTGGCCGTCGGATGTTTAGTTATTAAATTGGTTAAAAGCCAGCCGTGAGTTGGCAATAGATGCGATGTCCGGATTGCTTTGAGAAAATCCGGCAGACGCATTATATTTAATTGCCTTTCGGTCGGTGGATGATGTCACTTGGCCAACTGCGAAACGGGACAATGGCAATAACTGGCTGAGATTGCAGTTAGTTGCTGCAGTGTTGCTGTTGCAATGTTGCTGCTGCAGTATTGCTGCTGGCGTTCGACACACTTGACGCTTTGATTGCTGTCGTCGGGATGTCTGGTGCTAACAATTTTTGCACTGGTTTCAAGGAAGATAAATGGAGACCCATTTAAATTAGATATTAAATGGGTACAGTTGCTTACTCGTATATAAAACAAATATTTAGAAAAATATTTCCTGGGAAATTCTTAGTAATTCTTATTACTTTACAATGCAGGTCTACAATCTAATCATTGTTTTTATAAAATGACATTGAACTTGAACGATATAGATTACCTTACGTAAAGTGCGAAAAACGGGGATTCCTGCTAATCGAAAGAACAAACACTTCCAAGAAAACTAAACGAGTTTGGAGTGGACTTTCAAGAATGTTGTTTGACTGGACAATTGAGAGTTTTCACAGAACGAACAATTAAGTAAATAGCCGCTTATCAACACTTCAAACTTGTTAGCTAAGCTAGTTCAGACTCCCAGATTTTTCCACTATTTCGTTAAAAAATACATATATTTATCCATTTATCGCTGCAGTTTGACTTTCCGTTTGTTGCGTGTTGGCTTAACAATTAGCACAGCACTCGGCAGCCAATTGCCAATGGCCGATTGCTATTTGAGCAGCCAAACAGTGGGCTGTTCATATATGTGCCCACTTATATGTTTGTGTTTAATGAATTCTGGCAGCGTGTGTCGATTTTCAATTGCATCATCAAAAAGCACGTGCAGGCTATAAAAAAAATAAAAATACGGGAGCTGAAAAACCCCAGTTAATGCAAACTAAAACGCATTCAATTTAGAGACAAAAGGCCATGGAAAGACTATTTTCAAAATCGCATTTGTGTGAAAATTGCCAAAAAAAAAAGAGAAGACAGTAAAATTGCATTTTCGGCTTTTGGCTTTTTGTTGTTTTTTTTTTTGGTGTGGCATATAGAAAAGCGATTTTCACAGCCAAATGCACAAATGAAAATTAAAATGCAAACTGCTGACTGAGACGCAGACACAGAGATGCTGCCTGACTCATCGGCAGTAGAAGTACAGAAACTGCAGCAGTTTCAGCAGTTGCTGCAGTTGGCAGCCAGGCGAGCGACAATGACGACCGGCGACAGTCTGTGCTGAAAGTCTGCGCCCCGTTAATTTGGCAACTGCAAAAACGTGTCTGTCCCCGGTTCCCCTGTTTTTTCGCAATTTATTTTTTACTCATTGTCGGTGGGAACTTGTATTTATGGAAGAACTTCCCCCTTTTAGGCTCCTTACTAAAACGCTTTACGATGACGTTCTAGAAACTTAATGTCCATAGGGCTGTTTTATATTTTATTATCTTTAAATCATAGAGCCATAATAAAGCAAATAGTATCTATTTATCTTGTGGGAACTCATACTTATGTTTATCCCACAGAAATAAGGAAAGCAAAGTATTGACACAAAAATGGTTTTTCCTATTTGGATTTTCCCATACATTTTATTTTATATGTTTTAGCACTTATTTTTATCCCAAAAATTTTGAACTGCATTCCAATTGCTTAATCACTTAGAAATGCCAGTGCATTTTCGATTTCCTCTTGAATTTTAATATACTTTCCATATCACATATTCCACTCAAATAAATAAGTACACAGATCGGTCTGTTTGAGATGGCCCGTCTGCCGTCTAATTGAACGCAATGAAGCGCCTGACGATGAAAGTTGCCAAGTTGTCAACATTTCATTTGAGATTTTATTTCTCATTTGATTTTCACTCTGGTCCACTCGGTCACAGGGTCTTTGACACTTGGGAGCTGGGGCAATTAAGCGGCTAGGGCACCCCGAAAATATCACTCCCCATCCCCATTTCAACCATCGACCATCCGGGTAGCATTGCATAAGCAGTGGGCTCTGGCTCTGCTCTCTTTGCTTTGGGCCGCAAATATTTGCTGGCTAAATTTAGCAGCGCGCCAAAAAATAAAACATAAAAAAGGCAACGGACCAAGCATTTCAAATATACTTTGCCTATTTTACCAAATTTTCTCTCTTTCAATTTTTTAATGCTGTAAAGACTGGGTGCCAACATTTCTGTGGGTCGCTTTGAACGTGATATAGGCATCACATTTGCCCGATATTTACATATAGACGTTCATATAGTTCGGCCAATATTTATATATAGCTTATATTTATTACAACAATTTTGTCTTGCTTGTTTTTTGTTGGTATACCGCGGTATTTTCCGTCAATTTTATTGGTCAAATATTTGTTTAATAAATCAGCGAAGAGAAATATTTCGAAATTTTTTGAAGAAACATACACACGCGTTGTTCACAATAAATAAAAAAAATATGAGAAATGTGGTGGGGGAGCAGTCGGAATGCATTTCGGTGGAGATTTATGTGTGCCCCAGAATTAATTAATATTTATTTATAGTGCGCTTTACTTGAGGCCTGAAGAAAGAGCTCTCTGCGGTGACACTTTGCAATCGATCCATTACCATAGAAATTTATTATAGACACGGCGAGTTCACACACTTCTCGGCTATTTAATTTAATGAGTTGTTGAGGGCAAAGCCCCAAAGGGATTTCTGGTATGCGAGGGATTGATATATTTAACGACCTTATCTCAAAATATTGTTGCCTGATATTGTTTTATATAGTTTGTACTTAAATTAATTTCTGGGGCATAAGAGCTGCCATGGGAATTTTACCGAGAAATTTCAATTCCAGGGGGACATTAACTTAAGATTTCAAATTTGTTAAATAAAAATAAATAATTTCTTACAGATAGCAAATATTTATTTGGGGAATTGCAAATAATTATGTAGTCCCCAGAGAGCCAATAATTTAAGATTTTCATTTTGTTTTTCAAATAATTGCTTCGTGATTGTTTTCTTTTTTCGTTGAACAAATTTTATCGAGAAATTCCAAATAATTATGTGGTCCCCAAAGAGCAAATAATTTCAGATTTAAATTGTATATTCAAAATAATGGCTTAGAGATTGTTTCATCCTTTCATAAATGGCAAATAATACGTCAGCTACAATTTGCCTGATTTGCGTAAGATAAATTCCCCAGAAGGGGAATCACGGTATCAGACGAAAAAACAACAAAGAATAAAACTTAATTAATTAGTGTCAAAATGGCGCGAGCCGTAGCCGGATTTCAGGATTTCGGGAATCCAGGAGCAAATGGAGCCGAGCTTGGAGCTCCGGATGAGGGCAGGTCAGCCTCCTGCTGTTGCTGCGGCTGCTCCTGCTCCTTCGAAGCTGTCAGTTGGCAAATTAATGGAATCAGCGACGCTATTAGCCAACTGCGGCTACTGCCTTGGCCTGGCCATAACGGCAATTTATCTTTTAGCCCGAATTATCGATCGCATTTCATATGAGCGACAGGCCGGGGCATCGGCTGAAATTTAACTTTTGCGCTCTGAACATTTTGCCTGTGCCGTTGCCTTTGCCTCGTTTCCTTTGGTTGACTGGGTCTGGGCTCCCCTGAAAACTTAATGGTTTATCTATGTTTGCCATTAGGTAACTGTCAGTTCCGCAAGCAACAAGGGTAGTCGTAGTCGCACACAGATACAAACCCAAACACAAACAGGGCCGAGTCGAGTCGAGTCGATACTGAGTCGACTGTTAACTTGGCTTATTGAGTTGTACGGCCCGAGTCGCGACCTTTTTATCGCCGGCCAAGTATCTGCAAGTCGCTGTCGGGCGGGTCTCGAGTAATTTCCTAGTGCCAGTTTCTGGTAATGAAAAAAAGGGGAGCGCCAAGAAAACGGACGGCAACAAGAAACACAATTTTTGGCACGCGAAACTTGCGCTTATTCAATTTTCAAACGTCGCCCCATTGCCAGCCAACATGGCGTATGAGCGCTTCCGCTTTGCTTCACTTCCGCTGCGCCGCACAAAAAGTCCAAGCCCCGTCTGGCTATCCTGTCTGCACGGAGAAAAAATAATGGGTAGTTCTAAGCTTGAGTTTCATGAATTGCTTTAGATATTTAGGGTTACTAAAAATATTTATTTGTAAATTTTGATCAAATAAAAATATTTTAAAAAATATAATAAAAATTGTATTTTAGGTTTTGAAAATTAAAAATATTAAAGATTAGGGGCCATCATTTTTTCAGCTATTTCACTTAATTTTTCGTCCAGTGATTAGTTTGAAAATTTGAAACGAACATGAACAAAGCGCGCCGCGGCAATCATTCATAGTGGCATTCGGGTGGCATTGTTGTGCGACGGCAGGGTGGAGCTGAATTTAGGGTGGCCCAAAGTCCAGGGTCTGGGAAGTTGCCTGTTTGCTCCTGCGGACAAAATCCTTTTTGTGTGTGCGGGAGTGTGGGGTTTTTTTTGCATACGACGTCAAAGCTGGCGTCGGCAAAGTTTTTGGCTGTTTACCCTCGTACACTGAGCGACACGGCCCACCTGATTCCCCCCAGCACCGAGTTGTTAATTAAGATGAATGCGTTGCGCGTTTAACGGCTTAAATGGAACGGAAGTTTTGGGCGTTGTGGGAGTCGACCCGTCTGTCTGCCACCGGCTCCTCCTCCTTTCCCTCCTTCTCCCGCCTTTCTTGCAGTGTATTTATTGAATGGGTTGGCCATTCTCATATGACAAAAAAGAGGAGAAAAATAGCTGGGAGAGTTCAAGGAAGCGACAGCGCAGACCCCCTGCGGCCAACTAAAACATCCCATCCGTTTGCATAATCTTTAATATTCAAATGCGGGTTGAGTCAGGCGGAAAGGAAATACTGCTTTACGACCATTATATAAATAAGAAATCTGACATAATGTCGGGACGACAGTGTGAATGATAAGTGATGTTTGTCACGAAGGATTATAAAGGGAAATGTTTCACTTTAATGTGCAGTCTTTCCGGGGAAGCATTTTCGGGACATTTGCCGGCCTGTCACGAAGGATAATAAGCCAAAAGGTTTAACTTTAATGGCAAAGTAAGTTTTTATCTGTTCTTAAATGGACAATTTGCAAAAGTCAACTTAGTATTTGGCACAAACTCATAGAAAAGAAATAAAAGGTAACTTATTGGGGGAAAAATCATGAAATAACATACAACTACACTCATAAAAATTAATTTCTAAATTTTGGAAATCTCGCCATTGAATCGGCCTACCTTTGAAAATAGAAAAAAAATTTCTTGTTATTAGAAAATTGGCCTTTGAATACAGAAAACCTTTCTTGATGGAAAAAAATCAAGAAAGAATTTTTCTTAAAAATAGAAAAATGAAAATCTCATATGTCTGTTTTGCCGTCGCAGCCAAAACATTTTTGTACGTATTTTAGGACAAAATAACCTTTGAATATATGAATGAAATGACCCTAGAATATAGGAAAGTAGCCATTGACTTCCTTCGGCTGCCGAATGTTAACGACAAGAAAAACGAAGTGGGACGAAGGGCCTACCCGGCTGCCGACTTCTCTGATCCCCCGAGCGTCAGTTGTGAAAAAAATTCGTGAGTGATGGACGTGATTTTCAAGCGGATAAGAGGTGAAGCCTTTTTCCAAATATTCAAAGGTATGTAAATATATAGCGGGCGTACAATTGTATGTATGTAATTAAAGGATAAATTTCAAATCTCTTTACCAAGCGTACACCAATTTAGTTGAATTGTTTTTTAGCTAAGAGCTACGTACATACATACATTTGTATATAAATTTGTGGGTGTAGAGTTCTATAATAACTTTTTCTTATTACTCGCGTTTTATTTATTTTTCAGAGTGAAAATACCTGCAGTTGCATCAGCCAAATAATTTGTTTGGCGAAGCTGTAATTTTGTTTTAAAACATTCTAAGGTAAGAAAAATATGTTGTATTTGTTTGACATACTTATGTATGCATGTAAATATCTATGCATGTACGCGGCTCACCCGATCTGAAACCCGATTTTCAACCCTTTCATATTCTGCTCCTCTCTCTCGCTCGCTTGACCTACGCGTCGCGACGTTTCTCTCTTCACCTTCTTAAAACTGACACGATCTGCCCTGCTTACATTCGGTCTCCCTTCGCGCAAAGGACTGTATGTAAATATATATGTATGTATGTACGTGTCTCTTCCGTGCCTCTCTCTCTCTCTGAAATTCGATTTTCAACCCTTCATTTTCTACCTGTCTTCCTCCTCTCTCTCGGTCGTCTGACCAACGTGTTTGCATTTTGGCTATTATTAACATTACATTATTTCAAAAAAGTTGTTTATCTAAAAACAAATCTATCAATGATCAATGATATATCCCAATAACTCTTTTTTCTAGATCAGGAAAGGCGAAGAAAATGGATCACCTTTGGTCATATGAAGTTCAACAGACCTTGGGTTATTACCCAATGTTTTCTTGAGTCAAAAATGTGTTATTTAAAAATGTTTAAATGTTAAGTGTTAAATTTAAATAAATATAATATGCAAAAGAAAAAACCAAGTTACATTTTATTTTTAGGGTTTCAGTGTTTATATTAAACTTTCTTTCAAGAAATATTATTTCTTAAATCAAGAAATAAAATTTCTTGAAAGGAAATTTAAACAAGAAAGAATTTTTCTTGTTTAAAAAGTGGCTTTCTAAAAAACCCTTTCTTGTTTTAAGAAATTTAATTTCTTGTTTTAAGAAATATTTTTTCTTGTTTTTATGGTGGCTTTCTAAAAAACCCTTTCTTGTTTTAAGAAATTTAATTTCTTAAAACAAGAAATATTTTTTCTGGTTTTAATGGTGCCTTTCAAAAAAACCATTTCTTGAAACAAAAGTGAGGTCGCCTTTGGCAAAAATTCAAGAAAGAATTTTCTAGATTTTAAGGAAATTCTTCGATTTTTTTTTATGAGTGTATGCTTACTAAAACATATAGAAAAAAACGAAGGATACAATTTTAGATAAGATGCTTCCATGCCGCTAGCATTTTTTAAGTGAATACACTTCAAATGACTTTTTACAATTACTGAATCATTCATTAAAGCATAAAAAAACCACACAATGTCATTCATCTCCCGTATCATCTCAAGGGTATTGTTTGCGAACCGCAATTTTCATAAATCGATAGGACAACTGTTCCTTTTTTTCGGGCCTTCGAGCGGACCACCCCATCGCCGGTAATCCCATCAGTTAAATATTTTTTGTTGCGTGCCAGATTTATGCAAGCACGCAACCAGAGTGACTTGGTCGTGTTGCGTGTTTGCAGTTAATGCGACTATAATTTAATATTTCTGTGTGCAAAATGTTACAATGCCCCCGACTGTCTCTCCGTCCGTCTGTTACAAGTTGCCTGCTTTGTGGATCAACATCAACCCTCATCTAGGGCAGATTTGTTCGTTTGAGGGATGGTCTGGTTCCGTGGTCCGTGGCAGCAACTTGTGTTGCAATTGTCTCGCTTTTGACTGATGAGTTTCAACACCGCCATCGGAATATCGGGGGGTTGCGACTCCAGATGGTTGGGGGCTGCGAGCGGGGCAATCAACAACCCTCTTCAGAAATTAAGTTGTGTCGAAATCGATGCCGCTGCGAGGGGAGGCTGAAACGAACCGTCGACGCCAACCGCATGTCAATCATAATTAAAACTTTTGCCCTCGGGAGGGAGTCAGGTTGGGTCGGCTGAGCTGAGAGCTGTGAGCTGTAAGCTGGCTTCGGGCTTATCTTATCGCACGCTTGATTGCTTTCTACGCCCCAGACAAACTGACGGGCAGTTTATGCACCATACCATGTCATGCCACACTATATATGTATCTATACATCTGCAGTTGGTCAGCCGAGTCATTCATGCAACTGCGGCCGCCCATTCATTCGGTCTCATCCGCAGGGAGTATCGGACATTTGCTGCCAAATATGGCAGGCTCTGGTGAGCTGCTCTGAAGTCTGGTCTGCGGCTCATTATCAATTTTCCATGCTGCAGGCAGCAGAAGCAGTTCAGTCGATATAGCTGGGATTTAGCTGTCCATAGCTGGTTGATAAAAAATCATCTAAGTGATTTATACATAAAGACATTTTTTAATTTAGAGATTATAGCACAATTTCAAGAGGAACTGTAATGTTTTTAGTCGATTAAATTTCTTCAAGTCCTAAAAAAATTTTCTTTTAAATTGACTGAAAAATTTTAAACCTTCATACATTTAAAAACTTTTTGTAGGCCAAGAGTACGGGCAATAAAATTCGCTGAATATTGATATGTATGACCATTAAAGATTATAGAATTTTATTCTTGATTCAATAAAAATATAAAATCTGTGTAGAGACTTAAATGATTTTTGGCTATTTGTAGCTATTTTATTGGCAGCCACATTGCCGGGGGAATGTGCGTTCAGTCAGTCGTGCAACATTCGTCTGTCAGCGGCAGCCAAAAGAGGAAGAAGCTGGAAAACTAAACCCAAAGATACTATAAGCCCCCCCCTGCGGAACCCCCCTCACAAAACTGCTCCTTGAACCCCTGCCAAGTGAATTTCCTTCCTCGCAGTTGCTGCCGTCAATGTGTCTGCAACAATTGTTGCCATCATTTGTTGTCAGGCAGCAGAAGCCGCTGTCTGTATCCCAGTCTTTCTATCTGTCCCCGTTTGCCGTTTAAAGACTTCGCTGGCAATTGTTGTGATTTCCCCTGTTCGCCTTGTTAACGCTGCTCTTACTTCGTTTTTTTATTTCCCTGATTTTGCTTCTAAAGTTGTTGTTTGGGGCATTAGGACATCAAGCAGGCAACAAACAGCTCGAACCACTTGCACTTATTTGTTGCGTGTCTGGCAAGTCAAACTGCGAGTGCCAACTTGGCAGATACTTATACTTATGTGTGCTCAGCAAGATTCAGATACGAGCCACAGATGAGGCGCCTGATGGAAACGAGTATTACCTGGAATGAGAAGAAGGTAAATATTGTTAAAAAATATTGTTAAAAAATATTATCACTAAAATAATAACAAAATAAATGTTTAAATTGTTGATTTTGTCTAGAAATAAAATCAAAGTTGATACCAGATAATATCAAACCGATCATCGTTTCATATCAAGTTTTTTTTGGGTGTAGGTGTGCATTTATAATTTTCCTCACACCTCCCTTTTTCACATCAGCTTCCCCTATCTGTTTACAATTTTTTCCGCGTTTATATGTATTTTTGTTGCCATCCGACAGCTATAAAATACTTTGAAATGTTTAGCGCATTTTGTTTGAATTCAGATTTAATTATGTGGCAACAACGGCCTAAACAACCTGAAATAGTGGATGCATTTGACTGACATCGTGACGGAGAGGCGGTCTGATGGAAACAGATTTGTTTAGGGAACACAACTTGTGCGTGAAAGACAACCGTCCCCCCATCCCCCTTACCACTGAAGGTAATTTGTTTGTTTGCTTGTGTGTCAAAGTTCAACATGCGGCGGCGTCTATTTTTAGTGCAGTTTATTGAGTGAAAATGTTTGGAAAATGCTCTGTTCACCTCGATTTACCTCTCTATCGTCTCGCCTGCATGGCGGCAATTAAAAGCCGTTTACCAGCTGGACATGGCCAATAAGGGGGTCAGGGGGCGGGAGAAGGGCGCTTTTCAGGGGGGTCAGAGTTCATGCCTGGCCAAGTGGAAGTGGCTGCTTTTCACTCACCGACTGACTGACTGAGTTCATGTGCACATGACACTTGCCTTGAATAAAATATGAGGAGCCCCAGCAACCCCGCTGTTGATGATGCGCCGTGTCGAAAGACAAATAGCGCATCGTCAAGTGGTTGGCTCCACCATGGCACCACCATCGCTCCACCGCCGCTCCACCACCGCCACATTGCACCACCACACGCACTGCAGTTTGTCAGTTGACGAGACCACGGGTCGGGCCACATGGCAGCTGACACAGTTTGCTACGACTTTTCGAGCAGTGTTGTCTACTTGTTACTAAAAAAAAGCCAAATTATATTTGGATGGTCCCTAAATAAAGTTGGTATATCTATAAAAACTAATTAAAAATTGTATAATTTTCCTAATCACTTAACAAAAATAATACAAATTATTTAGTCGGCAAATAAGAAAAAATCTAACTTATATTTTAGGAAGCAAAATTATAAACTAGATTTTTTAATAATTTTTTAAGTGTATATATTAAAAATATTTTAAATTATAATAAAGTCAAAAAATTAAATTTTTCAAACAATTTTTGGTTTTAGCCCTCAAAAGTGATCTTTTAAATTTGGCTATAAAGCATCCAAGTTGGCAACATTGTTTGCGTCTGATGGCAGCGCGTTGACACGCAACCAAAAACGGGGTGGCAAGCGTAAAAAGTTCTTGACAAAAAGCAATGTACAATTTTATAAATGTTGGGGAAGCTGCATCCGGAAAAGGGACGGATTGGGCTGCCTTGATAGCCACTTAGCAGATGCCCTACACAGACCCCGGATTTGCAGAGGGGATTATTGGAAAAGTTTTGGGGGTAACTGTGTCTCTGACAGCCCGAAAACCCACTGCTTTTCGAGTGCAGGGCCAAAAGTTATTAATCATTTCAGTTCGGCTTTCCATTCGTCAGATGGAAACTTTTGTTGGCCATCACTCGATTGATTGCACTCATTTTGAGGGGCTTTGAACTAAGTGCAAATGTAAAATGATTTTAGAAAGGGTTTTAATAATACACAGAGAGAAAATATTAAATAACAATGTTAGTTTAAAAAATTATTATATTATGTTTATTATTAATAGGTAAAATTTTAGCCTTTTAAGCAAGAAGCGAACAGCTTAGGTGAAGAAAGTACTGCAGAGTATGAAGCCTTCACTGTGTGCTCAACATTTTACCAGCGAAAAGTACATAAATATTAACCCCCTAAGATGTATCTTAGACATGCAACCCACACACACACACACACACACACCATCACCCCCATTGAGTGGCGCATTATACTTATGGATGATGATGCACCAGTTCGTTTTCGTTCCTTAATGCCACCACCCAGTTGCTGTTTAATCTGCGGCCCAGCCTCGTCAAAATTTGTTCAGCATTTTTCAGGCTCTCTTAAATCAGACCAATTTGTATGCATTAAATGCAAGAGCTGGCTCGTCTGGATTTACGTAATGCCCGCCCGCCCACATGAGCGGAATTACAGACAAACATCCAGACAGCCCCCAGGTCCCCACTTAGCGCCCCATTCTTGGCCTTCTAGCAGGATGCCATGGCTCATCCCCTCTCATCTCGGCCTGTCGAGGTCGCAGCTCTCTCGTACAGTCGACGCGTTTTGCTTGACATTTGTCGAGCCCACAAGGGGATCCAGATCCACCCACTGGAATCCGAAACCGAGCGGAAGTTCCAATAGAGGGCCACCCACAGAGGTCAAAGTCAAGAGCGAAAATGTTGATTATTCTATTTTCTGCTTTCTCTTTTTTTTTTGGTTTTTGTTTATTTAGCATTGCTCTTGACAATTATTAATCAACTACCAACTGGGCGATAAATAACGACAAAACATTTTGCTCTTGTAACCCATTTGGTGGCAATGAGGAAGTTGCTACTTGAGAGGCTCCCTGATATTTTCTCTCAACGAGTGTCAAGTGCAGGGAATTCGGTGACTGGCGAGTGGATCTCCAGCCCATTTCCCAACCCCGAACGGAATGACAATAAATTTGTCCAGTCAACTACATAATTAACAGCACCCGACAGCACCAGAGACATTTAAAAATCAACCGGCTATTGGGGGTCAGACAATAAATACGGCAACAACAACAGCAATAACAACGGGAACAACAGGAACACTTACAGAAACAACACAAAAACATCGACACACTGAAACAACAACAGCAACAAAAACAAAAAACAACCAGGCATTGTTCGACTTTTGTTTTATTGCAAACATTCATCGCCATTTGCGTTTTTGCCATAAAAGTTGCTCGTGTTTTGCGGATTGCTGATGTTGCTTTTGCTGTTGCCGTTGAGCAGCGATAAAATCTGTGGAATAAATGCCAAGAATTGCCATGCAGTAGAAAGCAGAAACTTGAATACCCTATATAAAAGAAATTTCTAAAAAAAAATCGAATTTAACAACCCTTTCTTAGTTTTGTAAAATGTAAATTGTAAATTGCTCAAGAAGAAATTTCATTTTGACTTTGCCATGCTAAACAACATATTTTTACATTTTACCCTCTTCCTCAGATCAATTAAAAAATGTAAATGGATAAAATAATAGCTTTTCCATTTATTTAGCAACGTAGCAACTTCAATTTTGTCAACACTTCCTTTTTGGTCTCTGCTCCGTCTTAAAGTTAATTTATCCTTGGCCAACAACAAAAGGCAAGCACAGCACAGCTTGTTTAACATGTAAAGGCAACACCGATAAAACCACTAACAGCAAGGGCTTTCTATATATATACACATACAACCCCCAACCTTAGTCAGCAATTTGAAGCGATTCCATGACGACCCCAATGGTCTCGTTTACAAATTAAGCACTTCCAAATGGGCAGCAAATTAATTTTTATTGCGCACAGAGTTATGTAAATTATGGCCAGCAGTTCCTGCGATGGGGAAGTAACGTTGGCTTGTTGTTCTCCTTATAGACTAGACGCACAGCTGGCGAAATGCAAAAACTTTCGCAAGTCGCAAGTCGATTTTGTGCCTAGAGTCTGGAGTCTGTTCGTAGAAATTGTCAAAGTTTCGCCAGCTCCCAAATTGACTGGGAATTGGACGAGGGAATGGTGAGGGAGAATGTCGCAGGACTACTGACAGTAATTTAGTGCAGGGCTTTAACCGATATCAGCGCCACTAGCAGCAGCATCATCAGCGGCAACCGGAAACGGAAGCGGCCAACACTTGCCGGCGTCAGTTTCCTTCTGCGCTTGTGCGCATGTGTTTGCATCTGTGATTATTCGAGGGAGGCAGTGGATAGTCGACAGTCGACAGTCTGCGTGTCTTTGGGACTTAAATTATGTTGGCAGCTTAACGTGGCCGAGATAAGCGCGGCTTCTTTGATTTTTACCCAGCTTCTAGGCAAGTCATTAGCCGGGAATTATGTGTATTTAATTGCAATCATCAGCAGGAAGATTCAACTAGAGCAATTGATGTGCTTGGGAATGGGAATGTATTGGCTTAGGTGTTGTTTAATTAACTAATTACGGAGAATACGAGCTTGTAGTGGGGTAAACTTGATTAAAATTGGAGAATGATTTTTTAAAGAATTTTTTATATTTTTCAAAAATCATTTAAATACTCTTTATCATTTTCCACTACCGTTATATTAAATATGCTGATATTCTTATTCTCTCAGAGTTTCAAAAACATTTTCCCGAACCACTTTAATAGTATTTGCATTGTTGAATATTCCACCTTCTGACTTAGGTAGTACTACCAATTTTTTGCCTCCTTCCCGATGACAATTCCATCTCTTTTCGTGACGTGTGTCCTTTTGTGCATGTGGCCGACTTATCATTTATTTATGTTCTTTATTATTATTGTTGCCATTGTTTTTATGCCATTGGTTCCGGGGGAGGGAGGCACTCGGCTGAATTTCTGTCTGGCTTGCAAATTGGAGTGGCTCCTGGAGCGAAAAGTGGGATGGATTGTAGGACGGGGGTGGCTGACATTTCGGGATTACGAGTGCGCTGCTTAAAGTGTCACTGCTGCCATTGAGCATGCTCTTTGTTTAATAAATTATTTATGGGGCAGGCAGAAAGGCAGGTGTTTTTCCCGCTCCACCTGGCGACACGTGGCAATGGCCTTTGATGGACCAGAGCGAAAAAAAACAAAGCCAGGAAGTCTGCATAACCAAGAGAAGGACACTTAAAACCGAAACATTACCAAGAGGAAAAATATTATTATTTCCATGCTATTTTTGCACTCCACCCTCAATAAAAGCCCCGAGCAATCGAAATGGCTCATAAATATGCATAAATAAATTACCGTCGATTTTCGAATCCATCGGCAATTGCACAACATCAATCAGGCGGTCGATAAAAAATATATTTGCCATAATCAATCAAAGAATATGAATTGGCAATGCGAAGAGTTTATTAATGTCGAGAGGTCAGAGTCAGTCTCTCTGTGCCTCTCCCCTTTATTTTCCTCGGACTCTGCGCTAATTGGCAGTGACAGGCGAAAGTCCTTGCAACCCATCCACCCACAGTCCCTTCATCTCCGCGGAATCTGCATTCAATTAACGCCGGAAACGCGCTCCACCAGAAAAGAGGAAGGAGTCGCTGATAAGGACATGGTCGCCCAAGAGGAAAGGAGTGTGTGGTTCGCTACAGAGAGATGTAATAAATGTTCAACATTCTCGTGTTGGTTTAATTAATGCAATTAAATGTCGAGTCTGAATAATTGAAATTGCACGCGAAGATGAAGGAGAGTCCCATAAAAGAACTACGCATCGCAGTGGATATTCGAGCTTACTCATGTTTCGCCATGTAAACAAATACGAGTGCGCATAAACATAAATAATGCTGCCGATCTTTGTTTGGATCAGCTGGCAATACATTCGGGATCAGCATTTCGGTTTAACAAGGAATTCTTTGTTGACGCTTGAATTTCAAGCGATTCGATAACTGAATCAAGGTTAAGTGCCATTTAAGCTTTGTTTGGTTTGCAAGCTGGATCTCAGCTATCGAGTTTTCCGTCAATAAAACCACATAGTATGGGAGCCAGCTTGGATTTACTCAACCTTTTGCGAGAGAGCCCATTCAAAAGAAATTAAATTTTATTTACCAATCGCTGGAGTTATAAGTTTCGCAACTGCATTCAGGAACTTTCTAATTCCCTAAGTGCTCTTCCCCGGCCATTTCGAATGCTTTGCGAAATTCCAAAGAAGCTTAAGCAAAGTTGTAAACGCTGGCAAGTCAAAGCACTTCAACTAACTAGAACAACCCGCAGCACAAGAGCGGCAACACGAACCTGCCAAAGAAAACTTACCCGTTGTTGCCCCCATTGTAGTGGTTCTCGTTGTTGTTGTTGTTGTTGCTGCCCAGTGGGTGGGCCAGTGGCTTTGGTGGGGCTTTGTGGGCGTGGCCGGGACACTAATTGCCGCCCGGTTACCTGTACTCAGTGCAGTCAGTTCCGGTGATTAAGAACGTAAACGTAAACCGAGACCAAAGCCAAAGCCAAAACCAACTAGACAACCTCCGCAGATACGTGACACGAAGTGCTGGGCAGCGGAATATCTGCACAATCACCTGTTGAGCTCTCCATATAGATATAGCCGCGTATGTACACGTAATTAAGTGTACCAACTGCTGCAGAGTAATATTTCATCACGGAATCCTGCTTAGTGTTTTTCAATTAAAAGTTGTAAATTTGAAATGAGACGACAGCCGCGCAGAGGCCGTGGGAAAAGTTGGGCAAACACGGGGCAAGCACAGGGCCAACGAGGAGTGTGTATAGGAACAGGAACTGCTGGAAATTAATAAACAGTATGAAATTTTAAGCAGGCCAGGCCGAAAATGTGGCTCGAGCTCGAGAGCTGCTGACCTGCAAGGCAATGAACCCCCGAACATCCCGACTAAGGTCACCGTGCACCTAAAGTTCCGGAGTTCCACTCCATGTTCGGCTGGACGGAAAATCTATTATGCACCGGGCGAGTGGGCCTCGGGTTTTGTTTGCAAGTGCAAGCGCATTATGCAAAAGTTGTTCCCTTGTATTATTTCCCATTTTCCGTGATATTTTCCCTTTTTTTGCCGTTTTTTGGCGGCATGTAAGGACCCGGGCTCTTGACGGCGGCTCATGTGGAATAACTGGGTCGTGAGCTCCGAGGAAGCCAAGCTTCCAGCGTGAAAAATGCAATCAATTTTATTATGCTTCCCGGTCGTCCCGGCTCTCCGCAGTTTTCCTAGAGCCGCACAATTGGGCAAATCAGGCAGAAAGGCAGGATGCACGGCACACTATGTGTGTATATATATCGGGATGTTGATGGGAAACGCGATAGTTGGCGGAACAACGGAGACCCCGAGCGGGTTTCCTGTTTAACACGTGAACGGAACGGATGCGAACCCGATGGGACTTTGAACACCATTATCCTGAATCGGGCCAATTGGCTGCCATGTAGATTGGAGCAAAAGATGCATCTTAAGCTGGGGCTTAAGCTCCAGCAAATTAAAGTAAAGTCAGGTCCAACTAATTCAAAGATTAGCGCAAGGAAGTGTGACCAAGATTGAAAAGGTAGGGATAACAGTGTGACCAGGATAAACAAGAAATCTTGTGAAATAAATGAAAGGTTAGGCCTTTCCCAAGTTTATAGCTACTTTTGCTTAATGAAATAAACATCTCTAAATTCGATATCTTTAACCTCAATAGCTTGAAGTTTTTGTAACTTAAAGGTTGAATAAAAGACAATGCCTTTTTTCTATGAATATATCAAAGCCCAAGTTGAGGCGCCACTCGAAGATTATTATCAATCTTTGTTATAAATAAATTGGAAAACTAGTTTGAGCCATAAGAATAGCTATAGTTTATTAATATTTATACAGCCAATAATTGGCATTCAAGTTCAGTCAAAGCTGAAACTTAAAAAGCTTTGACTGAATTGGTATTGTTAGGCGATCTAGGCAAAATGAAGCCACCATTTCTATAAAAGAGCTTAATGGGAATCCATTACCCCCTAAATATTTCTATTAATTGTGCTCTCTATCGGTATATAGAAACCACATTCAATTTGATCCCAATTAACTATCGCTTTGCTAGCAGTTGTTACGTCGACACGAAGGCCTTATCGATGATTCCCACGATTGCACGCAAAACCCTCGACACAAGTACAAACAATAAAGTACAACCGAACGCATTATCAAAACAATAAACAATTGATGGTATTTTGCTGGCGATAACAACAACCACAACCACGAGCACAACCATCTTCGAGGCATAAAAATCAATAAAGCACACAGAACGCAATTGCACGAAAGCAAAAGCAAGCGAAAAGAATGGAAAAGAAACAACTGAAACACAAACAGCAACAAACTGCTGGCAAATAAATAAGAATTGCTTTATTTATTAAGCATTAAACAATAAATGGGATTATTTTTATCATCGCCGCATAGAAATGTTTAGTGGAGCAGGGCGAGGAAAAGGAGGGGAGTGGATCCAAATGGAGTTTGGGTTGCTGGCAGAGGGTTGATGAGGTGGAAGGAGCGGACCCAACAATACGGAGAGCCCCGAAGTGCGAGAATAATAACAAATTCAAACACAGGCGGAGGACGATGAAGAGCTACCAAGATAAATAAATGCAAATCATTTTTTTCCCCAGTTTCTTATTGTTCCATCTAGATGGAGCATGGCAGACCCAGTATTTTTTTTAAGAGAGGGTACATGGGAATTTATAGGAGGTTTAGTTTGTTATTATAATATTTTATTTTACATTATTACATTTTTCCCCTAGATATTAACTGCATTAATTACATGAAATATAAATAACTAAATATTATATTTCTAAGAAAGCATGACAACTTTCATTACAGGGTAATATTGAACCTATACCTTGTCGTATGATCATTCCCACTTGTCTCTGCAATGGAGTGTTTAGCCTCTCTGGGATTCGGGGAGGCTACCTCGATTGAAAAGGGCATTAGGAAAATTGTTCCAGGGGTGGCGGTTTAGGCCAAGACAAAACAAGTTCCGGAGTTGGGTTGGACACCCAAGTGTAGGACAATCCAGCTCATTTAAATGGAACGTTTTGGTGCTCTGTCCCATATATTTCCGGTCTTATTTTTTGCACCCCCTCTAGTTGCTACTGTTGTTGTTGTTCATCCCGCATTTGATTTCAGCAAATTTGTAACTGCCACTTTGCATTACCTTTTTTTGTGCGATGGTCCAATGGTCCGATGGTCCGACCTTTGGACAAACGAGTGAGCGAGTGCTGCTGGTGAAAAGGTAGCAAAAGTTTTGCAAGTGACAAATAGATTTAAATTCGAAAATACTTTTTTGTAGCGCCTGTTTTGTTTCTGCTGCCGAGTGGAAGTTTGTGTTATGCAAAGCTCTATTGACAGCGGTCGTAAATCTTTGTAAAAGTGCCTGGAACCCATGTCAAGAGGGGGTGGGATAGCAATGGGTCGATGGGTTGGGCGTGAAAATGTGTGTACGAACATGGAAAATCAGTTTTCAAGTTGGGGTTAACTCCAAAACCCATCAAACTAAACCCCTCTTCAAGCAGCCAGCGAGGTTATGGATGAGTGAATTTATCGCCTAATGGAAAAGTAAGCCGGAGGAAAAGAAAGAATGAAAGAAAGGCACTTTAAAATATAAATCGAAGGCAGCCAGATAACTATAAATAGTCGAGTGCTGATAATTTTCCTAATCAATATGCCAAAATATGAATTATTTTGCTTATCTATCGTTGTGACTTGCTAATTACTGGGTGAGATAGAAAAGCAAATATTCTAAGATAAAATAAAGGTAATATCTTTGTATTCTAGTTGTTTCTAAGAATTAATTTCTTGGTATGCCCATACGATTAGCGTTCTATTTGTGAGGAGAAGTGATCTCATTTCGCTTTCCACTGCCTCCATTAAAATCTGTTTACATTGTCTGCGATGGGATGGCATTAAAAACTTATAATTTGCTGGCCATCATTCGTGGGACTCGTGTTGCGGCATTTCCAGGGAAAAATCAAGTCCGCGGGGGCAATTACGAGGGCACAAATGTTCACAGCTCGGGCCAACGAAAAAGACCAGCCGACGGATTGCATTTACAAATTAGCATTCTAATGAGCGGAGTGGCATGCTGCATGGCAATTATGGCGCCCACTTTTTTTGCTGCTCCCGCTGCTCTTGGTCTATCCGCAATTGTGCCAGAATTCGCTGGAATTTTGAAGACTGGAAAAAAGAAGGAAAAACTCGAGAGTCAGCAGAACTTGGCCTTTGCGTGTTGGGCCAATTGAAATTGGGCGACTACTGCAGTTGAGTTGCAGTTGAGGGCTCATGAATGGGAGACAGCGACAACTAGGCCGCATCCAGCTGCCCCCCTTTTCGGCCGAGGCCACCCCCTTTTCCGCTTCCTGACCACGGCCATGGTGTCAGCTTCAGAAGTTTTCAGTTTTGTTTTTTAGGGGGTGGGTGAGGGGGTTGCAAGGGGGGAAAATGAAACCGAAAACCGGTTACAGTGCGTTGAAAAATTCTCGACTTTTGTTTCACATACACAAAACGGAGTTTATCTTTTGGCTCCTCGATCTCCCTCTCTTTTCCTCCGCCGGTTTTGTTATTTATCAAAATTCTTTGAAATGCACTCACACACACACCAACTCAACATCGCTTTGTCCCGCTCTAGCACACAAAATTAAATTTTTTCCTTTGGTTTCTTTTTAATTTTTATATGGCTCTTTGGCTGATTCTGTGGCATTTTCTTCCTGCTCTTTTTTCTTGCACGCTCCACTGAACGCCGAACCAAGGAGTGCCCTTACTTGTTGTTCTTTTCGTTTATACCCAGTAGTTCTGGTTTATAGAATAGGTATATCATTCCAAAGTCACTCTTGAACTTTGGTTCTTAAAAACCAAATTAGGTAAAAATTCTAATCACTTCCCTCTTCAATTTTCTAATTTGGAAATCATCACATTAGGTTTAAAATATTTTATTTGAAAAGAAAACTGATTTCCATCTATCATAACTTCAAAAGTAAACAAAACCCCTATTTAAGCAAAAAAGCAGACTACGAAAAATGCATAATTAACCCCTTACAGGGTATCTCCTAGTCGTTTCCCCTCACCATAAAATTTTTACTTGCTTGGCTGCTGCTGTTGGCTAGTAGTTTCGGTTTGTTTAGGAGAAGGGTCGGTGCTTTTAAACGCAGCTCACCGAGGAGTCGAGAGTCCCAGCCGGAGTTTGAGTTTCAGTTTGTGCTTGGGACCCGAGAACCGAACAGAACATGCATGTAAAAATGCAACGTAACTTGGCCAGGGGACTAAGGGGAGTGGGCAGGAACCAGAGTTCCCAGTTACCGACCATGTGATGCGGTTGATGACTTGCGCCCGGCCAAAGAGACTGACTGACTCTGGCTCTCTGGCAGTTCGACTTTGACTTTGGCACTGGTTAGACTGGCTGGCTGGGAATTTTCGGGCAGGCGGGGGGTTTTCAGCACTTTTCAGGGCAGTCGGAATGGCATTGTGGTCTCTGCTGATTCAGTCTGGCTTGGCTTTTGACTTTTCGTCCAAGAGCTGGCGGTTTCCTGTGATGTTTGGTTACTTCATATGGCCTGTTGCGAAATTAGTGTGATCAGAGCCATCAGATAACTCATGCTTTGAAGGTTTGACAAAGTCATTTTTGCACGAAAGATAGGAGCTCTAATTGAATATCCAAAAAATGATAAATAGGGGACATTATTTTATTAAATATCTTGCGGTAAAAGATTTATCCTGATAACCATTCAAAGGACAGCCTGTATATTAATTAAGCTTTACAAAATATTAAATCTTAATTCGTAGAGATCACTTGAGGTTCTTGATCAATGCGTCGGTGTACTCGGAGCACTTGGCCTTGCCGCCCAAATCCATGGTGCGGATATTGTCATCTTTGATAGTCTTCAGCACAGCCTGTTCTATGTTATCCGCATGTTCGTGCAACCCGATGTAGTGCAGCATCATCACGGAGGAGAGCAGGAGGGCGGTAGGATTGGCCAAATCCTTGCCCGCGATATCCGGAGCAGTTCCATGTACCGACTCGAAGATGGCACCATTGGTTCCCACATTTCCCGAGGGGGTCAGTCCCAGTCCTCCGATCAATCCGGCACACGTGTCCGAGATGATGTCGCCGTACAGATTGGGCAGCACCAGCATATCGTATCGCCTGGGATCCTGGACGATATTCAGGCAGACGGTGGTCATGTTGGATTCCTCATACTTAATGCCCGCTTGGTCCATTTTGCTCTTGTATTTCTCGGCCATTTCCCGGACGCAGCGAAGGAATAATCCATCCGACATCCGCATGACCAGTGATTCCGCGACTGCTGTTACCTTTTTCCTCTTCATGGCCAAAGCGTACTGAAAGGCGTACTCGGCCACTCGCAAGGAGGCATTCCTCGTGATCAGCTTGATGCTCTGCACCACTCCGTTGACCAGAGTGTGCTCGATGCCCGAGTACTCGCCCTCGGTGTTCTCGCGAATGGTCACGATGTCCACCTCCCCGTAAATGGTCTCCACACCGGGCAAAGATCTGCAGGGTCGAATGTTGGCATATAGGTTAAAGAGCTGGCGCAGGGTGAGATTCAGGGAGCGGAAGCCAGTACCCACGGGTGTCATCAGGGGTCCCTTCAGGCCCACCTTTGTGCGGTTCATGCTTTCGATCACCTGTTCGGGCACCGTTGTCTGACCCTTGCTATTCGTAACAGGTGTCACGTCCACGGGCTCGAAGATCAGAGGTGCCTTTGCGGCCTCCAGGATCTTAATGACGGCCATCGATATCTCCGGTCCAATGCCATCGCCCGGCATTAGGGTTATGACTCTTGAGCCACCCGAATCCTTGCCAGACTTGCCCCCAGCTGCGCCGCCTTTCTTACTGGCGCCTCCTCCTGTTGGGGCCTTGGGTCCAGGTGGTGATTTACCTGGAGGTTTACTTGCAGTTGGTGGTTTGCTGGGAGGTTTAGTAGGCGCTTTACCAGGAGGTTTACTTGCTACAGGTGTTTTACTGGTAGGTTTACTTCCCGTAGGAGGTTTACTGGGAGGTTTGCTTCCTGTTGGTGATTTACTTGCAGGCTTGGGAGGTTTTTTAGCCATTGGTGGTTTACTGGGAGGCTTTTCTCCCTTTAGTGGATGATTGGGTTTTTTCGTCGGTGGCTTAAAAGGATTGTTAGGAGGAGTACCTGAAGGATCACTGGGTCCTAAAGGCGGTTTGGTAGGCGGATTCCTTCCAGTAGGCGGTTTACTACCAGTTGGTGAACTGCTGCCACTTTGACTTCGTTCTGGAGGCTGCGATTGAATTCCTGAGTGATCATTGAAATCCCTAGGTATTTCCCCTGATGCGCTCATATGATCTGCAAACGAATTATACAATACATTCTCGGGTTCCTCATCCTTTCCGTCTTTTCCCGATTGATCCAGAGCCTTTGTGGACTTTCCAGACAATCCTGATATTAATTCCGACTGAGAAGCTTCGAGCGGTTTCTTTTCCAAGATCTCAATCTTCCCCGTTTTCGGCTTTCCCGAACGAGAACCCACAGGGAACTTGATAAGCTTTCCCTCACGATCCTCCGGTGGTTCACCAGATCCTCCACCAGTGGAGGAGCTACCAAAGAATCTTATAGCAGAATAGCACATGGAATTCCTAGGTGGCTGGATGCGAGTGGGCTCTAGCACTTCACCCTTTCCCGGCAAATAGTCGGGTTTTCTGTGAAAGGGATTTTCCTTAGTTCCCGGATAGCGAATGCGTCGGATCCTTGGAACTTGCTGCCGCGCTGGAATCTCCCTCTTTTCGTACTCCTCGAAGCGCCGGCGACGTCGCCAGGACTCGAAAAATGGCTTACGAAACCGGGCAATCGCATCGTCCGCCAGACGGAGGATCCTTCGATTGGCTGTCAAGCCGGCGGTTCTTGGCTGCCGGCCAAGAACAGTCCATTTGAACAAATTGCCGGACATGGTCTACTGAAATTTTGATGAAATTACTGCCTAGATGTGTGTTTTTGAATTATTCAGAGGACGTAATCAAAAAAACCAACGATCTATTGGTAGGCGAATGACATTTCAGCCTTGGGGATGTTGTTTAAAGCTATCGAGAAGTCTTAAAAATTGCATAAATTCCTTGATCCTGAAAGGAAAGTCCCCTTAACTTTCTAGGAATTTTCAAAAATTAATTTGCAGATGACGGAAGTCAACACTTGGCCAGTTCCAATTTGCATAGCTTTTAGGCCAGCGTTTTTGCCTTTGCTTTTGGCGCCTCCAAGTTTGGCGACTGGCACCACCGTTTCAAGGAAATGAAACTTTCTCGGCCAAAAGAAAAAGCACGCGAAGAGAAACCCTTTCGATTCGAGACTTGGAGACTCGGCGAAAGGGAAGGACTTTTCTCTGTTTCTGATTCGGTTTCGTTTTGTTTATTCCTATTTGGGTTAAGCTAATTAAATTACTTTTTCGCCTGCAATTTCATTTTCGAAATTTGTTTGCTTTGAAGGTCGACTTTCCTTTAATTGAAAAAGTTTCACTTCAACCCTGGGTTCGCCGAGAAGAGTTCGCAAATGATTTAATATGAAAATTTCCGTCATGTATTTAATTAGACGAGAGTGCTCTGTTCTCGGTTTTCGGCTCTCGGGTTTCCCAGTAAACGAAATTAGCTGCGAAAGGCAATCAAATTATGCACAAGCCCTCGCTTTAATGGGCACACCTGCCGACTTAATACATATATATGCGACCGATCTGCCACGCCCTCCGCCCCCGTCACGCCGTTGTCATTCGGCATAATCATATTTCAACGGATTAGCATAATTTTAACCGAAAAAATATATTAATAACGAAAAGTGAATGGTGTGGCATCGAGTTGCAGACAAAGCAGCAGTCCCTCACAATCCCCCTTCCCCTGTTTTAGGTTATATTAAATTTTCCTACTGTTCTGCCAGAGCTCAGCTCGCATTTATATTCATATTTTGGTGGATTTCTGTATCGCCACCGCGTAGGGGGATTTTTTTGGTTACCGCTTTTGGTTTAGCTTTTGTCTTTGTTTTTATTTTGATTATTTTTGGCTTTTAGTTAGTCGCTGTTTGTTTTTGAGCGTTGGCGTTGATTCGCGCATTTATTATGAAATGATTGATGATCCCTAGATGGGTTTAACTCATCCACACTCGAACACCTCTGAAATTATAATCCGGCGAGGGGTCGCATCGCCAAGCTGTCTCGTTGACTGCGCATTTGGGGGCCTTATCTGAAGGGGGCCAACTTACCAGCACAGATACACAGATACCCGATATCTGTATCTAGTACACTGCTGTATGACCGGTGAAGGCAAACATTTGTGCAGATAACATTTCCCTGTTTGTTCTGACATTCAGTTCGGAATACGCACCTGCAAATGGAGAAGAGCAAATAGAAATAGGAAATTAGTCAATCATCGGTGTGTGTAAATTGGAGTGCTAAAAATTAATTCTATTAATTGTGATATTATATTTTCAGCTCCCAATATGCCTGGAATATTTTTTTAAACATAAAAGTTAATTATCTCCGTGTTCAAGTAATTTACTAAATTTGTTAGCTGCCCTTAACTTCCTAACTTCTTAGATTAAAAAGTTAAGTCTCCTGTTTTTTACTCCTCCGACACCCTCTACACATATTCAACACTTTTGTTATTGTTTGCATTTACTTCCACTCTTGTTAATACTTGATCTTAGTCTGCGAAAAAAAGTGGCTAAGAACGAAAGAAACTCCGGCCAAAGTCAATAAACCGTATAAATGTACAACAACAAATAGAGGCAGGAATAAAGAGCCGAGCAAATAGGGTAACAAAATAAAGAGAGCGCCTCGAATGGCGATTGAATGAAGTCGAAATACCCAAAAAAAAAGGAAAAAAACTCGGGCTTAGGTAAAGCTCTACAGAAAACAACAAGGCGAAATCAAAGTGCCTTTGGTCATTTTCAGAAATCATTCACACATATGATGTGTGGGTTTTTATATTTTTATTGCCTTGGCCTTTGTTGCTGCTGCGATAACAAGACAAGCCGCCAACGCCATATTAGCCGGGCTTTCAGGGCACTTAGGACCGAAAAAGAAAAGAAAAAAAAAGAGAATCAACTTCGACAATTTGCTAGCCTTTTTGGCTCAGTGGAGGGCTTTTCGCGTTTCACCCCCTCTCCACATGTCTGCGCTTTTGACCAGTCCAATGTTTGTCTTTTGCTGTTGCTCGTCATAAAATGATTTATGGGCTTTAGGTGCAAATAATTGATTTATGCGCGGCCCCAGACATGGCACAATGTAAATACGAGTTAGGGACTAGGAGACAACTGGGGGATGGAGTCCACACAAATGGGATAAATGTTTTGGCGATCTCTCGACCGAAAAGGTGAAAAAGTGTTTACCACATCTCAAAAGAAGGGTGTCGAACGTGTTTACCAAATTAGACAAGTACCGAATAAATAAGATGCTTTTCCACCGGCAAACCCAATCCGATTACACGCTCTACGGCCCCGGAAATGCCAACTAGTTAGTTATGTATCCACATATCTGCATTTGTATCTGTATCTTTATCTTCCATTCTTTGCCGATGCTGTGCACACTTCACTAGGCATTAACCTCTACCTTTTCCGTGAACATAACAATCCAAACGAAGGGAATCAACTGGCATCCATGAATCAAAAAAACACAAAAACTAAAGAATCCGGCGACGTTTGTATCGTTTGTGTGTGTTCATTGGAAAACAACGATTACGCGGCACAAAAGACATGGGCCAAACAATGAGCCCAGAACTCAAAACGATGATGGAGATCGGGAAGGTATCGAGGGTATCGGAGTATCTGGTTTTGGGGAGGGGTTAAGTGTTCCCAGTGAGTAAGTCGTCGGCGAATTTGGCTTTGACTTTGCTACTGCTGCTGCGGCTGCTGCATCATCGGCGTTGCATAAGCAACAACGAGTTGCCCCGACATTGACCAAAGCAAATCGGTCAAAAGGAGTGGAAAATGGTATCGCCCATAGAAGCACCGCCTTGGCTTTTGGCCATAGCCTATTGCTACATATAAACAAACAGATACGGATACAGATACGTTCACAATTGCTGCCTGCAACCTCTTGCGTTCGTTCGCTCGTTTGTTTGTTTGTTTGACGAATTTACTGGTGAACGTTTAAAAATAGCTGCTGGCAGGTACCAAGAGCGTGAGATACAAATGTATCTACTACCTGTCCTAGACGAATTTCACACATTTTATGGCTCTCAGGGGCGCATCCAGCAGATACACAGAAAGGTAGGCCAGCGCTAAATATTTAATTGGTTGCCATTCGAAGTTTATCTTATCGCCAGTCAAGAGACCTGCAAGTCTCTTATCGGGGAATGCATTCCAGTTCCAAAACCATTATCAGCTATAACAAATGGGGATGGAATCGGAGCATGTCCAAGCGGAAGAGTCCAACAAGTTGACAACTTCCTTTGGACAAGCTTCGGGCATACTTAATTGCTTCCACTTTGCCTCGATTCTAATTAAAATGTGCGGACAGCAAGACGACCTCTCGTGGTAAGTGAAACACGACCCAAACTGGTTCGGATTCGAGCCAACTTGAACTGAACTCATCATGTCTGAAGTCTAAAGTCGAGACTCGCGAGGCATGAATGAAAATGAGATATGTATTTACAGGCCGAACGACAAAAATTGTCACTACCGCTCAAGTTTTGTTATGTAGAATGGTGCCTTCCTGGAAATCGTTTTGTTCCCTCAATGAACCGAGCACACCTGAGAATGAATGATATTCAGCAATTTGAATGCGAGCAGCCGACAACATCTGGATAAACGGATCTCTGAGAACTACCAGATACTTCACGCACGGAACCCAGAAAGCCAATCAATGACATCATTCCGCCTTCGAAACAGCCATCTGAAATTAAACAGAACTCGAACACTGAACACTGAACACTGAAACACTGGAAACCGAATCGAGCCACTCTCGAATTGCCTTTTGTATTGAGGTCAGATGTGTAAAAACACAAAACTAAAGCAAACATTAAGAAAGTAGCCACATACAAAGGCAAGATTTTTATGTTTTGCTCGCTGCCATTTGCTTGCTTTTTTGCCTTTTTTATATGCGTGTGAAATCGATGGGCATAGGCGTCGTTAATTTTAATTGAAACTAATTAGCGCAAATATAAAAAATCTAAAACCATTTTAGGGCGTTTTGTAATATCAGCAATCGAGTGGCATGCCGATGAAGACCTCTGTTTCGAACATCGAGCAAGAAAAATAGGTTGTATTTCGATTTATGGGTGCATAAAACGCTTCTCTAAGATTGATGATAAGCCCTTGAGTACAAATGTGTAGGAAGCGGTTTTTGTATCTTATCAAGAGTTAAGCTTTTTACCTTTATTTTATGCTGCCAATAAATGCCGGATGTTTGTTTTGCCATAGTTATTAAAATAAATAAAACATTAAAAAGACATAAAGAGGAGCTAAGATAGTTATTACCATTCTTATTCCTTAAAAAGGTAATTTTACTGCAAGTAAAATGTATATTAACTCCTTAGCGGTGATTTATCGATGCCAGACTTATTTTTCAGAGCCCTCCAAGTGCTTTTCCCACGTTTTAGCTTTTCCGAGGCATTAAACAAAGACGTGCCCTAATGAATGACGATTAAGCCAACTTTCAAGCCACTATCCTCGAACCCATCGACCATTTCCACTTGACTCGGAGTGAGAAAGCGGAGTAGGAAACTCATTTCTAACCATTAAGCAACTGGACGAAACCTTCGTAAACTACTTAAAACGCAGTCGTAATTAGTTTTGCGTCCAGCACCAAATCAATTAAGAATTTTGTCTGGCTTAGAGTTTAATTGATCGGGAGAAAGAGGCGGCAATTAAACTCAACTGAAAAGAACTCAAAACTTAATTGATGAGATAAGTTCGGTTCGGAGATGGAGGTGGGCATCGATCTGAAAGGGTAGCTCAGACTGCAACTGGAACAGAACAGAAATAAATTTTTAATTATCTTCCAGATATTCCGGACAAAAGCCAAACACGTATCTCATGAATAAACCAAAACAAGAAACGAGTTTCTGGGCTATTGGAATTTGGCTGACGAACTTAACGATCGGCATGAGACATAAGACTCAAGACATAAGTGTTGTGGATCGTTTTCGGTTCTGCTTGATGGGTTTAGCTACTCTTTGACGAATTTCGCTTAGTCGAAATTTGGCACATTTATGTTTGCCGTTAAGCCTTAAGTGGAGTTCTATGCCATTTGGCGTCGCCCGGAATGGAAGTTGAACTTTTAATTGGCAGTGCTCCCCCATCCACTAATGATTTCAGTATGTGGTATTTGCGCAGCTTTTGAGTTAATTAAAATGCGAACTCAGGGATGCTTGGGAGGTTCCTTTGAAGGAGCACCCATAACCCACGCACCAAAAACTGCAGCAGGCACACATGGCTTGCTGTCATGGAAATGGAATCCGTTTGAAAACTAAAGAAAAAAGTTGTCTGCCTGGTAAGCAGTTTTCCCCGCTCCCACTGCAAACGAGTCACGTTTGCCTTTGCCTTCTCTATTTGCACTTTTCACTTATCTAGCCGGGCGGCACACAAAAACACTCGCTGGCGGAGGAGATACGCGGATACACGGGCTCATATCTCATAGTTTGCTCTAATTTCTGTTGCGAGTTGCTTAAATATTTAGTAACACGACGCGGGGCATTGGAGCCGCCTTGGGCATACGCACAGGTACCACAGATACTTGTGGGCAAACAGATACAGATACTGCGCGATATGATTAGATACTGCAACTACGAACGACTTCCTGTTCGTCTTTCGAACGCCTTAATGCCCGTGTTAATAGCCAGAGAAAATGGGTCTTCTTTTTGGCCAGGCAAAAAGCAACTCAATTAGCAGTCGAGTGGTGTGCGCAATTAAATTAAAATTTAGTTTTATGCCGAGCGCCTCTGCCTGGAGCAGCACGGCGAAAAAGAGAGACATTTATCGTATGCATGAGATTAGCATCACAAACAGCACATAAACGTAAAAGTAACACACTCGAGAGCAAACAGAAAGAGATATAGATGGAGATACGGATACAGATACTTTGGCGGGGCATAAATAACAGGGAGGCGGAGGGGAAGTGGAACTATGTAAACAGTAAATAAATGTCGAAAACAAAGTTCGGCATACTCAAGCAGGAGCAACGACCAGGGCACAGATACACAAACACACAGAGATACTGAGATACTGAGATACATAGGTGCTGATCGGAGATACGACGACTGGCATTAGCATTAGCCAAATTGAAATTCCTGAAAGCCAACGCTAATAACTCCCAACTACCAGCTCAATTGGGCATTCAGGCATTCAGGTGGATAAGTCTCTGGGACACACAAACATGCACTTGTAACTCCAACTCTCATTCTCGGTCGGTTCTGCTCTGTTCTTCACACTTCTCCGGGCTGCTCAGCAATGTATCTCATAGATACTTCTTGGCGTTAACTACCTGCGTGTGGGAAACGAAAGAACGAGCCACAACCAGAGTCGGCTAAGGAAAAGGAAAAATAAAAAAGAATAAGAATAAGAATAGCAATGGGAATGAGAACCTCTGCAGACAGGTAAGCACTGGAAAAGTTGCAACATCATCGCCAGATACATTTGTATGCCAGGTTGGTTCGAGTTCGTGGCTGTGTATCATGTAATTGTGCGTAAACGCGTAAATACCAAGTCAAGGTCGGTTAATCAATAATAATTATTTTTCACTCAATTACACGTCTCTGTGCCACAGATACGTATCTGTACATTCGCTCGTTTTCGTCTGTTTTCCGATCTTATCTGATTGTATCGCTTTGTATTGTCTTTGCTTGGATTTTTCTGACTTCGTTTGCCAGCCCAGCACTCATGTGTGAAATATGCATAAACAAAAATATGTCGAGTATCTGGTGGATATCCGCTGAGGTATGTATATAAATACACCTCCCATAGCCTTCACACAGTTTGGCTTCAGATGCGTGCCACTTGATATGGCAGTGTCGAGAAATCAGAATAACAAATGATGCAGCCTGTGTATCTCTGTGGATGTATCTGTATCTGTCTCAGTATCTGTATCTGCGAGATGTAATGAACCTGCCCCGACCAAAAACTTTATCCACGGCCCGTCGAAAACTTTCCGAGGCGTTGCTCAATGCGCAATCTTCTAATTGCAAACGGCGCCCGGCTGTTCGAGTGGTCATAGTTCGCCTCGAGTGGCTGCCCGCTCGAGGGTTTCAGTCAGTTCAATGAATTTGCATATGCTGCCAGCTTCTCGCGGATTTCGAGGGGGGAATGGGGAACTGCGACGGTTCGGGAAAGAAGAGAAACTGCAGCTGCAGGACGCCAAAAGTTTTGGCTGACGCGCGACTTTCTTGGTTGAAGTATTTAAGCCTGATGGCGAGCGTTAAAGTTAAGTCTTCAATTGAGGGAATGAATTTCCACAATGGGTAACGAATCAAAATCAAATGGTTTGAAAAAGACTTAGTTTTTAAATACAATAAAATAAATTAAATTGACAATCTGAGAATTATAATAAAATAATTTAGCTGTCGAAATAAAATGTTTATCAATATTGGAAACTATTTTAAATATCTTCAGATTCTAACCGATCTGAATACTTTCTGTCCTATTTGTCTTTTGTTCTTGATCTCTGATTTCTTGAAGCACAATATAAAACATACAAAATAACTTTTGTTTTTAGGAAATGGTCTTGTTGCCTTTTTTATTTCGAGCATTTTCTATTGGTCTACAGTCAAATGGTGCGAATTTCAAAAGAAGGAATGTCATACCTCGTTAAGCTTCTAATTGAATTCCAAATCGATATGCATTAAAACCTGGACAATTTTTTTGGCGATTTTTGCAAAAAAATCATGATGTAACCCCATATAAAAAACGGGAAAATTTGTCAAAAAATACATTTGATGGATATCGTTGGCTAAGGTTGTTAGCTGCTAAAAAACTGTCAAAATTACGATTGAAAAACCACAAAAAGAAAGGTATTTAGACGCTTTCAACATTTTTCCAATGATACAAAACCCAAAAGAATTACACCTGGGGCACCTAAAACATATTGGTAGCTTGAACTTCCCCCCTACAGCTTTCCAGCTTCTAGCCCGCATATTTGGGTATGGTTTCGATATCATGACCACTAGCCTTAAAGCTAGAACTATACCTTTTTCGCTGTAAGTCCCACTCGACTTGATGTCGATCGATTCGAAGTAACTCTTGATGGCCTCGCACTTTTGGGTCGGTCCGCCCGCCGCGTCCTTCGCCCGGGAGTCCCGCTGCAGGCGGCGCCGGTGGTGCGTGGAGGCGCTGTGCTGGTGGTGCTGATGGTGGTGGATGCCCTCCAGGTCCAGGTGCTTGGCGGCTGACAGGCCGACGAAGCAGCAGAGCAGGGTGAAGAGCAGAAACTGCCGGATGCTGGCCACCATTTTGATGGATGGACTTCTGTGCAGACACAGAGGATGATGGTTGATTTGCCTGTGCTTTCCTCTTTGGTCGCGATTCGATTCGGATTCGGATGGGGATTCAATTTATTCGCACCACTTTTTCGTATATTTACTTCTGCATGCTGTCTGGGGGAAACAGCTGTTCGCGGCAACACACACAAAGGCACTTGCCGGCTAACACGCACACACACTAAAGCACAGGGCCACAAATACAACGCCAAATACAAATACGAGCGCACAAAACAAAAGGCCCCAAAAACACGCGTGAGCAATAAAATTGGTAGTGAATGGTGGGTGGTTTTGGTTGTTGATTGCTGGTTGGTGGAAGAGAGAGCGCACTTCTAGCACTTTTTCTGTTTCCTTAGTTTTAAAAGGTCGCAATATTTCACACAAATATTTTGTTAAATTATTCAAGAAAATCGCTCAGAGACTTTCCATGACATAACACCGAACAGTACTCAATTCCTTTAGCAATTGATTTGCCAGCGATTGCGTTTTGCTTCGATTTTTCGCTACGCTCTGTGTATTTATGTCGGCGAAAATAGATTTAATTGCGAAGCTTCTTGGCAACCTTAGCCACCGGCGTCCGCAGGTCGAGGAAATGCACTCGCCTTATTCTGTAGCGCTTTTCCGCTCGAATTTCGCCTCGAGATTTTCAGTTTTTCCGCGCGCGCAACGAACCTTCCACGACGAGCAACCCGAACAGATTGAGTTTGACTTTGCTTCACTGCAACATCAGCCATTAAATCAACCATCCGCCCTGAGTGCTTCGCCTCTCGGAACGAAAGAGCGGGCCAAGAGCACTCGGCACTTGACAGTCGGCGCTAAGAGAACCAGCCGAACGCTCTCTTCGAGCATAAGGGAGGAACAGAAGTTGGCACAGTGGCGCAATGAATGAATTAATAGTGGAATAGTCTAGCCCCAGATGACTTAACACTTAATCTCCAGTATAAACAACTAATTTATTTCCACTAATTATTTAATTCCAGATATTACTAATTCGTATGAGCTGGAATACAAATGATGATCATTCCGACACTTTTAACTAAACCTCTAATATGATAAGAAATGAAATATAAAAACTAAAGTATTGCAATAAGTTATTTAAAAGCTGTAAGATTAGAAAGGCTCCAACTTTATTAAATGCTTGTCCAGTTACATAAAATGTAATTTTAAAATCTTAAGCTGGAATTAAGAATCAAAAGTACATAATCTAGTTGTATTATGTATGTCTGCGTCACTTTATTGCGAATGAATCTCATGACAACTTATTGTTTTGGCGTCTATTAGTATCTGTAGTTGTCGAAAGAATGTCCACAAATCCTATGATTCACACTTTTATGATATAGTAAGCTTAATAAATGTTTCTTACACGACTATGTCCATTTATAACAAAAAGATTTTTGGGGAGCCCTTAATATTTGTAGCCAATAAAGTATTTCAAAATTGAAAATTAAATTCTTATTAAACTTTTTTGTAAACCATTTCCTCCATATGACACACATCCTCTTCAATATCGAATATCCTGTTTACGCCCTAGACTTTATAATAATGGGTTCGAATTTATTTATGGCATCCGACATTCTTTTGAGCCCAATCCAAGTTTACCCAGGCTGTGTCACCTGTGAATCATCTGCCAGGAGCTGATTATTTTTTTTCGCTGCCTAGTGGGCCCAAATATTTATTCAAATTCTCGAAATGCTCCACTAAAAGCTTTCAACGGTGGTTCGCTGCAATTTGCATATTCAACGTAAATCAATCCATCTCACAGTGGTCTTCTCGGGTTCTCGGTGGCTTTCAATCGGGGCTTTTATCGATGCCGCTGGACAGTATTTGCATGCTCGGTTCTAATTGATGGCTGAATGAGTTCTAATTGTATTCCATTGGTTGTGTTTTACGATCGGTTTGATGAACTCGTCGAGCAGGCTCGGATTTCACGCCTCTCCAGAGTATTTTCCTAGGGCTAAACATTTCTATTTAAATGGATAGCCGTGTCATGACCTCGCACAGCACGTGTGGCTGTATCTTTTCTTCTTTCCTTTTTTTTTCTCCGAGTCTCAGAGATTTTTTCCCTTTGCAATTTGCGAATACGAAGCGATTGTCTTGAGGCTGCAGCGGTGTGGCAGACAATGCACGACCCGACGACTCTCTTCTGACTTTCACTCGTCACCCCCGCGGGCACCGACCTCGATCTTAAATACCTCGGCGTCTCGGGGCGTCTCAGTGTATCTATTTCTTCATTAACAAGATACTACATAGCCGGGGAGCGGACTTCATGGTGGTCAGCAGGGCCCAGTGTATCGGGCGTCCAGCTGGGCGCAAACGCCCTCCCACCCCCCATGGATGTTTTCCGTTCCCGGTGATATGTTCATCACGAAATGGAATCCTATTCAAATTAGTGTGCGATAAAGAAAGACCTCCCAAAAAATAAGAAAGAAAAACGTTAAAAGAAGAACCAAGACCGCGGGCTAACAGCGAAAAGTGAGTCATGCGAAGCGGAAACAGTTCTCCAATGAAACGAATCCACATCAGAAACAACCAGGCTGATGATGATGATGACGATGGGATGGCGAAACGGCAACAAAAAACAAAAACGAGCTGGAAAAGGTGAGGTCGAAAATTAAACACCACCACATCGTTTAGATAAAGTTATAAATTATAATGTACGCTACGGAACGATCGATGAGAGCGAAGGTCCCAAAGAAACCGAAACCAAAACCGAAACCCTTTTACTTCTCGCTCTCTTGGTTTATTTTTTTTTTTCGTTTTTTGTACAGGTAAAACGTAGGCTTATACGATATTATATATGTGTGGGTAAGGTAAGACGGGAATTAAACGAATTTAGTCAAACGGCATCTATAAATTATGGTGCTTCTTTTTCGGCGATCAGGAAAATATGAGCGCTCTGAGCTCGAGTTTCGTTTAAACGCTTGATTTAGTGCAGCAAAATATGGCCAAATGTTGTGCTATCTATGCAGTTGTATCTGTGAGCTTGTACGTTTGTGTGCACATTCCACAAGCGACAGCGTTTTACACTTGAAATCCTCCGGAGCGGGCCAAAAAGAGATGGACATACATGGCCCGACCCGGCTTGCCTTTTATCCTGGCACAAACACGTTGGTGGCATTTTCTCCATGGTGTATGTGTGCCTATGTGTGTGTGACTGGTCCAACAGGTTCCATGGAGATTCTTCTCCAGCACCGCTCCCTCTTTCCCATTTCCCGAAGACTGGCATGCAGCATTTCTCGTTCTCGGTCTCGTTTTGCACATTTTTGAATTTTATTTTAATTTCTTTTTATTATATTTTAGCTGCTTGGGCCCAGGCCCCTTCCTTTGGTCTTAGCCTCCCCAAGATCCCCCCAAGAAACCCCTCGTATTTTCTGGTACTCCGCTTCGGGTTTCTTCAGCTTCTTTTGGAGTCTGTGTGCAACTTTTGGGTTTGTTGATTTTCATTCACCAAAAACTGGTTCGACGTTTAAGTTCTTCACTTAGGCAGGGGTTTTCAAGGAAGTTCTTCTGCCGCTGCCGTTGCCGTCGAGGCTGAGGAATGTGTGAAGTCATCGAGCTGGGGGCAGAGATTTGAATGCCAGCCTTGTCTTCTTACACTTTAAAAGACCTGGGCGGCACTTGGCCAGTGTGCAGGGCCCGGGCCTTAAATTCCATATACCCACACAGCCGCGTATTGCTCGAGTCTAGAGACACAGATACCGTCACTTACACAGATACTCACGCACACACCTGCCGACGCTCGAGGGCTGCTCGTTTTTCCATCGAATCTGAGAATCAGTCAAACGAAACAGACATCGATAGCACTTCATCATGTAACAATCAATGCAGGGCCCTGCACTGCGAGAAAAGTCACGCATGACCCCGGCCACACACTCACGGGTGTCAATTATTTTTGGCAAGCCAAAATTATTAATACCTTGGCCGGGCCAAAATCGAGTTGTGTGCGCCGTGTAATTGTGTTTCATTGCAGGATATTGGATTTTTGTGCTTGATTTGGCACATTGTGATGCGTGTGCCGCCGCCTCCCGCCACCCACCACCCACTAGCCACCACCACCCCCCTATAGACGTGGGCAAGGGTTCCAGCCCAGTTACTTGTGTCAAAAAGTGGTCCTGATGCTCGTTGGTTCGTTCAGCTCGCTCGTGTTTCCCCCTTGACCCTTCTGCCTGACAGCTACTTGTCAATGGCCGTGATGAGTGTGCAGGCATTCCCTTTTCCCCTCACTTTGGCTCAAACCGAAACCTACACAGAAAAAAATATTTACAGTAATTTGTTAATTGAATTACCTAGATTTTTTACAGGTTGTAATATCCTCTTAACTATTACTGTATTATTTATTGAGGGTTTACAAAAACATTTATTTTTGATTTTGAATATAAATAAAACTGAAGTTTCAGTGTGGAACCTGAGATTCCCATATATATAATTTAATTTCCCTACGATATCTCTTAATCATTTTCTCATCAATAGCATTTTATTTTAAATTTTTCTCAGTGCAGAATCCCCTGTACAGGTGCTAGTAGTTCGAATGGAAGAGCTTTGGGCGAGGGTCTGTCAGTGGCAGGGATATTGCTAAAGGAACTGAAACGGGCAGAGTGGATCTGGTGGGATTGGTGGATCCCCCCTTTGGAATGGGGCTAAAGGTGCAGGGGGTGGCAGGCGAACATCGAGAACGTGTCATTGACAGATTTCAACGCAATTGCGTATGAATGAAATCGATTTTTTTTTGCCTTTGTTCTTGCTCTTGATGATTGGGTCTAGGTTGCTGATAGCTCCAGTCCACGGTGATGATGATGATGTTGATGATTGTTGTGATGATAGTAATGACAATGGCTACGGAATAGATGCACGGGTGGCAGTAATATAAGTCGGTCGTTGATGTCAGCACTGGGTAATAAGCGAAATGTGTCGGATATTCAATAGAAGTGAAGCCCAGATGGGAGAGAACATAATTTAGTAAGAGAATTACTAAGATTTCAATTTCAGTGACAAGGACTATGCGTTTTTGATCTGTATTTTTAGATATTCATTAATATATAAAAAAATATTATTAAATAGTTTTACCTAATAAGGTAATTTTATTTTTCCTTCCCTTTTCCTAGTAAAGATTAATTACAAATTTAGGCAAAATAGACTGTTCTGGGAAATTCGACATTCTGTACATTTTGTAATGCCCATTTGATCCCACTTGCACTTATAAATAGAACCTTTTTTTATGCACCCACACCCACTGAAGTCACGAAGTGGAGAGCCAATCCGAGAACCTCAGACACTTTCCCACCGTTTGGCCCACTCACTTTTTATGGTCCCCATCATATTTGTATTATCACTTTCGCATCTCGACCGGCGGCTGTGGACTGCGGACTGTGGCTGCGGAGTTCCCACTGCACTCAACGGCCCCAGACTCCTGACCGGGCCCATAAACTAGCCCTCGGCGGCTGATGGACTGGCGGACCGGTGGACAGCCAACTGCACTTGGCAACAGTGCAACAGTGCCGGGGCCTCAAGAACTCTGGCATAAATAAATACAAGTATATACAGATGCGGCATATAAATACGGGCAAAGGGATATTTATATTTGCCCTACCCATGGCGAGTCGAGCCCAATACCCACTCCATCCCAATCCGAAACCTTGGCCAAGGTAGGAATTAAGCGTCCCACCGCGAGTTTACACATCATCATCATTATAGTTGCCATTGCCTTTGAGACCGGGTCGCGTTGCTGTTGCTGCTGCTCATGTGTTGCTGCTGTTGCTGCTGCTGCTGCAGTTGCAGTCGTGCCTCACAGTAAGGCATCCCGAAGAGAGGCTCGCAACGTGTGCGAATGTGTTGCACAATAAATAAAAATATTTATACATGAAACCTTAAATAAAGCATGAGCGACAAAGATGCGAACCAAGTCATCGCTTTCGTGGATGTGAATGTGGCTGTGGATGTTGCTGGTTGGCTGGTGGAACGGCTCCCATCGGCCAAGTGGCAAAAATAATGTCGTGGCATCTGCATTTGTGCAGCCAGCAACAACTGCAGGCAGCAGCCAGCAGCTTTTGCCTACACGAATCTTCAAATTGTTCTTGCCTTGCTTCCCCTTCCCCTGTTCTTTGTACTTCTCGAATATTTTCGGGCTTACATTTTTTTAAAAAAAGCCTGAGAGCATACATTTTTAAAATATTATTTTAAATTATATTTACTCTAAATAACCTAAGAAAATATATTTTTAAATGTTAGATTGTTACATAATCAAGTATTGTCTTGTTAACGCCTAAGTATTTCATTAATGATTTGTTGATATAATTAATCTTATTGGAATGACAATAAAAGCCTAAAATATTTTGTAAAAATTGAAGACTCATTGAACCATTAGTTTTTATTATTATTATTTATTAACTATTTTGTTTAAGAGTAGTAGGTTCTAAATACCTTAAATATTTAAAGTACTTTAAATGGTTTAATCAAATTTAAATTAATTTAATGGATAGAGTATTAGTTTATTCTCCCAACCTGCAAGGATTTCCCTTTCTGCATTTTTTCCTTTGCCTTTCTGGACTTCTTTTTGTCTTGCCTTTTGTATTGACTGAGGCTGGCAGATGTAGATGGTGATGATGGCGGGGGCGGGAGGGTGAGGTGTAAGGGGTAAGGGGAAGCGGGATCGGGGGCTGTGCCTCGTCATCGTTGTCAGGCGTCGCAGCCCAGCATCAAGATCAAAGCGAAGCCAAGCAGAGCCCACTAACTACATCGGTCGAGGAGAACCAACTGAGTAGTGGATCTGACACTGAAGCTCGAGATGCACAGCGAAAAAAAATCATTGAAATTATATGACACTTAAAAATATTACATTTATTAACGGAATAATTATTCGTAGGTATATTTTTCAAAATTAAAAAGATTATATAACATTTTGTAATACATTTATCTTTAATTTAATTTGATTCCTGATTGAATAACATTATTTTGGGTAAATATTTCGTTGAAACTCGGAGTCTTATTTTTTCTATAAAATGGACGGTTTTCTCATATTATTTCCTACAGTGTGGGGCTGAATGCGAAGCTGGGTTCGAGGCTCAGAAGCCACTGCCGTGACTGCCTCCGTTGTGGTTTCTGTTGCTGCTGCTGCTGATGCTGCTGCTGCATAGTCAAAGTAAAATAAGAAATAAATCAGTAAATTGGATTGCTTTCTGCTTTTGGCCCGGCTCGCAGCTCGCAGTTTGCAGTTCGCAGTCCGCAGTCCGCCATTCGCCGATTTCGCAATGCCAACTCGCAACTCGCAACTGCAGTTGAGCTTCCTTCGGCCGGGTTTCATTTCGTTTTTGCTGCGGCCTGGTCTCGCTTTTTGTTGGTCCGCCCGTGTGTGTGCGGGTATGCTGGAATTTCTATGCTTATCATCGGCCCGATCTCACCTGTTCAATTCATTATTTTCTATAAATAAACGACAGGCGTCCGGGCAATTTACATTGCTCCCCAGCTCGCCCGTAATTAAGTTGAGCAGAGTGCGCTCGCATTCGCTTTGGTTGTTTAATAACTCAACGAGCGCCGATCTGCTGGGGCCAAAGGGTTCTTTTTTATGTTGGATTTTGGGGAAAGGTCAGCCAATGGCAATCCATGAAATTCAATATGTATCCCGAGATCCGTGGCTTCTGCTTCTGCTGCTGCTCCTGCTGCTGCGGTGGCCAATTTCGCGAATTCGTGCAACTTCTGCCGGCGCGTCTGCGCATGAAGGCAGCAGAGCTCCCCCAACCAACACACTCGCAAACGGACTCCGAGCATCTGTATCTGTATCTGTGTAAATGTATCTGAGCCTGGGCGGCGGCCTCTTTGGCCTGGAATTTCTGTGGCTCGTTTTCTTTCATTTTGGTACCTAAACATTTTTTTCCCCCGGCCTTTTTTAAATACGAGTTTTGCGTTCTTCTTATGCGGCATCGTTGCTCCATCCCTTCGCATCCTGCACAAATATGGGCCTATGATAACATTGTCTTCGAGGAGGAACGCGTGAAAGTTGATGTGGCCCAAAAGGGTTCCAAGCCAGTGTCTTCACTTTCCACTCTGTGTGTGTAGTAGCTCAAACATTATCCATGAGACACAAATCTTTCGGGTTTTTATATATGCCGATTTGGGGTCTTGCCATTGTCGTGTGTCGCGGCTCCTTATCGCGGGACCCATCGCCTTTGACTTCGCAGGAGGTTGGCCCGCTCAAAATTTGTTGAACCACATTATGTTGATGGAATATTTGTATACCCGATCGGAATCTTATCCCCCGAAAGTGTTGTTTTTTAAGATAAAGGCCGGAATGTCATACAAATTTATAAATCGCTTTTTATCAGATGCCATATATCTGCGTGCACATTGTTTGCTTCCTGACAATTGCTATAGAATTAAAGGATTAAAAAATATGATCAACTAAAAAATCAATAAATAAAACTTGGTAATAATAAATATATAGCAAGTGAATAATTTAACCTAGTGCTCTAAAAACTACGCATAACTTGGAATTAACTTTCGCTTAGAAAAAGCGAAAATCCTTCAGAGTTTTCAGTAAGTCTGTCGAAGCTGCCGAAAAAAGATACGAATAACTTTCAGCTGTAACTTTGCTGGAAAAGTTTGCGATCCCTTCGAAGAGACAGCCATAAATTCTATAAAATTCCTTGTCTTCCCCAACTCTCTCTCCAGAAAAAAAAGCAGGAAACAAGTTTAATAGTTGCCATCGGTGGCTGCAAAGGGGGCTTAGAGCTTAACAAGATTTTTGCGTACTGGGGCTCCAGCTGGGGGAAGAATCTCGGAGCTGATGGCGAGTGAAGTTTGTCATGAAAAGATTGGCATGCGTGGCTGGAAAATGCAAAAAGTTTTTGGGGCCGGCCAACTGGCTAACTGGCTAACGACCCTAGCCTGATTACGTATACGCCCCGTTGCTCTAGCTTTTTGCTGCGGCGTGGGAATCAGCGAGATTCGCGACACTGAAAAGCAAAGCAAAGCCAGAGTAAAATAAAGTGAGGCAAAACAAAGACGGCCAAATCGGACGCTGCTGAGTCTGGTGGATGGTGCATGAAT
The DNA here is from genome assembly GCF_030179915.1 of Drosophila takahashii. NCBI lineage: Eukaryota > Metazoa > Arthropoda > Insecta > Diptera > Drosophilidae > Drosophila > Drosophila takahashii. The sequence continues at coordinate 11,775,457 of NC_091680.1, forward strand.
CACCGCGCCTGCATCGAAATGGAGGTTTAGCATCGAGGATGAGGACGAGGATGGGGATGGGGATGAGGATGAGGGGGGCAAACTGGTTCTGCTGGAATGCAGATAACTTCTTGCCCAGCTCCAGACTCAGAACAACCCAGGCTGCTTCAAGTGCGGCAATTTCATGCCCGTCCGCGTCGGAGCTCTGCATATTAAATATTTAAGGCAACGGCAACAATCGGAACCAAAAACCAGAACCAAAACCCGAACCAACCAAACCCAACCGAACTGAGGAGTCCGCACTAATTTAGTGAAATTCGCACACCCAGCCAACGGCATGCATGCGGCAACCACAAATTTTAATTAACCGAAACAATGGCGGTGTTGTTACATCAAAGGCAACAACATAATCAGAACGCAAATGCCGAGCGGGGGATGCAACCGCAATCCTCTGGCGGTCCATCGAGCACCAGCTAAATGACCACGAAATTACAGATGCAGATGAACATTGTCAGTGAAGGAATCTGATTTGGTGGGGAGAATCACGAGAATCCACACATGGAACGGAATGTTTTGGAATGTTTAAAGGGAACCATCTAAGGGGATCAAATATTATGTCCTGTACTTAAACTGTAATTATACATTCGAATCGAATAAATGGACTTAAGAACCATTTAAAGCTATTACGAAAATAAAATGGGTGCCCTTTCGTTTTAAGTGATTTCATCATAGAGTGAGTCACTTGAATCGGCGACCTTGATCCGCTTCAGCTTTGGGCCAACAAAACCACCTAGGCGACTGGTGCCCTGAAAAATGCATTACGCAGCTTCAATCGATATTTGGCACAGTCGCCCATTTTGCTGCCGCTCGGGGCAAGGTCGTCTAAGCAGGCGCTACATTTGGCAGGAGGTGGCAGCCAGAAAACGGTGACCAAATGGCTGGCGCACAACCTTGGGGCTTCCACTGGCGCCAGCCACTGCCACTGCAATTGCAGCTGCGTCACTGCGAAAGAGGATTCCCAATTGCAGGCCATGACGTCAGTCACCGGATTGAGTCGAGAACGGCGACAATCAACTGCCAGAATCCCAATGGGAGACATAGACGTAGACATAGCGATGCAAGTGATAAATGATTGAGGCCAAGTGGAAAATGGAAAACATCGCACATACTTGGATACTTAATTTATGACTTGGCAGATGATTCGCGCTACAAATTGCATTTAATTGCCTCGCATTATACAAAGCAAATGTTATTCATGACTGCAAATAAGATGCCTGACAGGTGTTATACTCTTGTAAATTAATAAACACTTTATTAAAGCTGGTTCTCGGAAAGTATGAACTTATAGTAGACCTAAGCGACTAAAGTTCGCCTGGAAAAAGGCATTCATATATAAAGAAAAATAAATAAAAACCTAGTTATTAATTTCAGCAAAATATTATTTTATTTATTTAACATTTAATATTACTCTCAATTATGAATGATTGTATTTACGAAAAAAGTGAACAAAAGCGCTTAAACAGAAAATTATGTTTTTTGCCTTTCAGAGAACCAAATAAACAAATTCCAAATTCATTAAATTGAAACAACAGTCCATTAAAATATGCTGCGTGACGTAGAAAGCCTATTTTTAAGCCAAAATTTTATTGCATAAAAAATCAAAATATTAAATTAATTACTATTCGAGGGCTGTTTGCTCTCACACTTCGGTGCAAATATTAAAATATTAACCAGCGCAATAATAGTCATTAAACGAGGCGCCACCGCCATCAGAAAAGGCGACAGTCGGCCGATTGAATGGGAGGGGCGGCGACGGCAAATGCCATTTACATTGATTAAATATTTTGCCGGCCAATAGGTATTTGACCGTTTCTGATTGAGAGCTCGGCAAACAAGTGCTGATCAAAAATGGAGAGGAGCGCACAAATTATATATGTTTGCGGTGCGGCGGCGTTTTAATTTAATTCGCGCTCATTGCACTGCAATTTTCGCAGCAAATTGCAATTAGCGGCAATTTAAGCGCATTTCCTACGCACGCAGCATAAAATTAAATGGGAGTCCGGCGGATGAAGGGGTCACCGACTGGGTGACTGGGCGACCGAGTAACTGAGTGGCTGAGTGACCCACTGGCGAGCAGGCGGAACTCCGAGGAGGCCAATTGCCCGCCCTCAAGAGCGTCTGAGTGTCCGGCTATTTGACTAATGAAAGTATCGCTGCGAACAGCGAACGGCGAACAGTGAACGGCGAAAGTAGCCCACTCTCACAGGCCACTTAATGGCTCTATTTGCCAGCGGCAAGTGACCCACTCCAGCACCACCCAGTACCCACCACCCACTGGTCGACCAGCCTCCCATGGCAGTTGGGCAATGGCCCAGTGGGTCGAGCGGAACGGCGGCGAACTGCAAAGCTGCAAATTATTGCAATGTGGACACCAGCGAACGCTGCCCACTCTCGACTATTGCCACATGATTTATCAACTGAAATCCACACGCGAATAGAATTTATATGAACTGCTTGGGCCACACTGAGAACAAAGTACTTTATTTATAAATCATAAATACAGAAATAAAATATTAAAGAATTTTAATAATGAAAAACGATTAGAATATCTTGTTAGAATAATTAATTTAAACTTAGATCTGCTTTATAAGGTATTCGATAATATTATATTTAATTTAATACCTTTATCCTAATATTAAAAAATGTTCTGAAAATCATATATAATTTTATTATATTTATTATATTCTTACCTTTCTTCAAGTGCCCTTTAAATAAAATATAGATTTTCAAGTACCTTCCCTTTTCTTTCTTTGCACCGAGATTTAGAAGTGGCAAAAGGGGTTATAAATATACCCACGTTGCTGCCACAGATTTGGCGTTGTGTGGGCCCAGCCGAGTCAGCCCAGGAGATAAGACTTATATATCGGATAAGTGCCCGTTGCGATAGCAGTTGTCACAATGTTTGACTTTTATAAAATAATTTACTTACAATTTGCACATGTCAATCAGCAATTGGCCGCGACAATTGTCGTTGCCAGCGGCAATTAGCGATGGATGAGCATCCATTTTGTTCCCACACCGCTCGGCTGATTTATGGCTGGTCAGATGCTCCGGCGGCCATCTGGGTTCCGCATTCTTCAAACGGTTATCGTGCGTTATTAATGCCTGCCTGCCATTGAGCTTTGACTGGCCAGAAGGCCGTAAAAGGAGGATATTCCCTCGGCTGGAGTGGCCAACTCCATTGGGTAAATTACAGTCATTTGCATGGGCTATTCCAATCTATTTTAATTGATGATAGGAGTGGAGGTTTCGGTGGAAAGCAAGAGGCACTCGGAACGGGTTTCCATACCTAATAGAATATGCACTTATGGTAGTTCGTGAAAATGAGTACAATTAAACCATTTAATCAATTTATTTAAATTTTTAATTTTTATTTGTATAGGAAAACTAATTAGCTTTTGCTCAGTAGAGGTTTCATATGAAAATTAAAATTATTCAACCTAGCTATAACCTAATTAATTAAATCAGAAAAAATGTTTAACTCTATTTGCCACTCAATAAACTTAACCAATTCTTTATTACGCCCAACTTTAAATGGCTAACAAATCTGTGCGTAAAAAGCCAAACAAATTGCAACCAAATTTGCATCAAACAACGCATTAAAGGCACAAAAAACTAATGGTCTTGAATAATTAAGAGCTGACCTGCATTTGTCTGCTAATCACAGCTCGTGGCAAATGGCTATGTGTCGAGCAGTTGGACATTCATGCAACGCACACTTCATTTGGTTGTTTGTGACAGACACCAAAAAATAAAAACAAATGATATAGCTAATGGCGATTCATTACTACACGCACTTTAATGAAATGTTACACGTAAGCTTGCAAATTAAGTTTTTATTTTGCAAATATTCCCTGTGGCTTTTATAGAACAACTTACATTTTAATTGAAAATGAAGCAGATAATAAATTGACACTTTAGCCAGCTCCTCTTGGTTGATTAAGATATCCCATTGCGAACAAGTAGTTAAAGTGTTCGATTAAATCGTTAAATCGCTTTAAAGGCAGATTAAACTTTTTCGACGTCACAAACAGATTATGCCCAACTGAAATATTTGCTTACCGCTGACAATCAACGCTCAGCTGACTTAACATCCGCTGTATTTACATTTCATTTTCCATATGAAAATACATCAGTTAAATGGATTTCGATAAAGCCCGTTTTTAAGGGATTTACTTAAATTCGCATTAAATATTTATGAATGTGTTTGCAAGTTCATAAATGAAGGCCCACAAGGTGGAGGCTCTGACAGTTCGGGGCAGGTCAAAAGAGACGACTGTGGCAGTCTGTCATTCCGGCTGCTGACAGTTCCTTTTGCCGGCACATAGTTCACAGCTCACGGCATGTGACGCATTTGCCACTGCGCTTCATTATGCAGGTCCTCCTCCTCCACGCCCCTATCTCCCGGAATCCCTGGCGTGCCCTTCACCCGGCCTTCCTATGCTTCCATCCTGCACGACGCCACATGCCAGGCATTCTAGTAGTCGTTCCTCACACAGGCACCAGTGATGATAGCTAATATAAACTTGGTAATATACCTTAAGGTACTTTTATATCCTTTTGGTTACCATTTCTCAGGTACAATAAATATAATTGTTTATAATAGACTTTTTTATTTTTTTTTCCTTCTCTGTACTTATATAAAGACATTTTCATCAAAAAAAAAAAATATATTACATTAATACTTTATTAAAAAAGTTTAAAGATATAAATATTATTAAGTTTTTTAATTTTAAAAGTATTATTGAAAATACTTCAAAAGACCCTTTAGGCTCTTTTATCTTTCTTTTGTGAAAAGTTGAATATTTCTATCTTACATTGAATAACCTATTCATCTTTGTAATTACTTTTTTTAAATATATCACGAGACATACTTGAATATAAATTTTTCTATAAGATCATTGGGATATATAACTGTACCATATTTTTCGAAATTATCTTGTACCTTTGCCAGCACTGATTTCCACCATCATCACCACCCACATTCGTCCTGCTCTCCGGCATTGTTGTGGGTGGCAACATCTGCGGTCGGGTCGCTGCAATGCCGCATTATATAATAATGCATGGGCGTGTGGGCTGTTTGGGCTGCGGCCCCGTTGACCTCATCGCATGGCTGTGTCAAAATTGTTCGACAAGCTCGTGTACTTGAACTGTCAACCTGTGTGGGTGGTGGGGACCCAACATGTTGTTGTTTTCGTGTTTACGTGCTCTTGTTATTCTTGTTTTCGGCGGGACAGGATTAACTATCGAGCGGTTTTGCGCACTTTTGCATATTTATAATTGCAAGTCACGTTTAGGGGCCAAGTTTGTTACGGTTTTAACGGCTCTTTGAACTTGAAGCGATTTTTGAATGTTTTAAATAATTTTACGGTCTATATGTGCAGAGGTGCTGGAGAAAGTATTTAAAGGTATTCTTTTACAACTTAAAGTTTAGAACAAGGGATATCTAAAATAAAGTAAAAATTTGCCAAGATATTATAACCAATATTTTATGTAATTTTTCGTATGAGTTTCTCATGCTTATGCGGTTATTCCACTACATCGTTCGGATCATTCATTAGTACAATTTTTTCTCAGCCCATACGATTTTACGTAGGTGCGAGCAAGATCCGATTTACAGTAGCTCTAATAAATGAGCAAAATTGTACTTTTTAGATTCAATTTTGCTCATACAAAAAAAAATAAAATGGTGGCCTTCGGTTTTTAAAATTTTGCTCATTAATTGCTCATTGCAGCTGACATATATCTGTCTTGCTCGCACCTACGTAAAATCGTATAGGCTGAGAAAAAATTGTTCTAATGAATGAGCCGACCAATGTAGTGGAATAACCGCATTAGCTAAGATATATTTTTAAAACAGTAAATACGAACATTTATATTTTCAAAGAAAACAAATTCAGCTGAGTGCCTTCCAAAAAACTAAACGTATTTCCAAAGTTTCTCATCCATCGAAAGCAAAATAAACAAAACTATAGTTCGATGTATTTGGCAGTAGAGCCAATTAACCCGAAATTAATGGATAAACAAAGTAATAGGCAACCTGCTCAACGGGACTGAGAAGCGAAATAAATTAATTGCAGTCGCCAGCGGCATCGCCGCAGGTGGGCGGCACTATCTGTGGGCAGGGTGGCGTTTGGGTGGTGCTTGGGTGGTTGGCAGTGGGTGGGGCGTAGGCCCAACAGGCGCCATGCTGCAGTTTCGGCCGACGAGTCGAAACAACAGATGGAAATAGAACTTTAATTAAAAGCCGAGAGAGCCAGCGGCAACAGCAGAAACAGCGCTGCGAGGGGAATATAAAATAAGCCAACATTCTAATAAGGAAAATAGTTGTTCAAACACACACACACAGGAACTCGCAAGATGATATACAAATACAAAGGCACTGAGAGAAAATTTAACAAAATTATTGAAAAACATATATTTTAACTTGAGACTAAAAACGATAAAATATTTATTTGATTATAATGAAAAGCAAACATGATAAAATTTTGAAATATGTCTTACTCAATTTCATATATATTTTAAATATTCTTATATTTTTCCCAGTGCCCTCGCAGACATGTGCACGAACAGGGCAAACAGCGGGTGCTCTCTGCTATTTAAAGCCCATTTGCAGTTGGCCTTATTTCTGAGAGATGGCTCAGAGGGGCCGGGAGCAGCGTATCTGGCGCTTTAAGCCGTTCGGGGCAACCGCATTCAGATGCGATGATATGTCGCCGCCGACTAAGCACGCTCCAGATGCCTCGAAGGCGGTTCGCTATCGCAGCTGCCTCGCTTCGCCGACTTGGCTGCATTAAAGCCGGCTCTTAAACCCGGCTAAAACTAATCGCGGAGCGCTGCGAAACGGGCCGCTTGGCAAACACAAAGACGGCGACAGGTGAAAGGACGCCTCGAGTGGCTGCCACTCAAGAGCCCTAACTGCCAGGGCTTTAAGATCGAGCCGTGCATTCATCGAACTCGGCGCACTTTAGTTTCAGGGCCTCTGCCCATACAATTTAATTAGTCTAGTAGGGCTTCCTCGTTTTCTCATTCTATTAGGGAAAATAATTAATGAATTCATCTGGCCTAAGTGCAGTCCCATTATACTTGACGCCGGCGTGGATAACTATAACGAGATGGGCACGATGACGACGTCGCCGAGTCTGTTGATTCTTGACGTTGATGAGTCGCAAGAACAACAAAACTTATCCAGCGGTTGGGAAATATGATGGCTGTTTGGTGTGGCACATATGCCAACGGAACGTGAGCACTATGATTACATAGCTGATGAAATATGCATTATCTGCTGGTTCTGGGACACAACTTTTCGGTGAAAATAAAAGTTAAGAGCCAACGAAACACAGTATTTGTCCTAGTTAATGGCGGAAAGTTTTAAGGGGATTCAGTCAAGGCTGCAATAAGGATTTTAAAACTTAAAGAAAATTAATTTTAAAACTCACTTATTTACTTGGTATAAGCCTACTTCAAATCAACCAATTTTAAACTGGTGCTTTTTAGAAAATATAATCTTATAAAACACTTTTAATAAAGATGATCTCTTATAAAATAAACATTTTTGTATCCATAAAATAATATAATATAATACCTCAACCATTTGAGGTCTAAAAATTCCTCAGAAAAATATTGTTTCCCAAAGCTATTCATAATCTTTAGTCATCGCGGATTTAGCTTAAGTGATTTTATAATTTGCGTTTCATCTTTGCGTACGTATCTATATTTGCCCTAGCGTCATAAATCTAAATGAAAACGTTTAGGAAGCGAAAAAGTCCAACGCCTACAGCAAGATTATCACCCTGGCCAGAGATATATAGCTTTGCTGGGATATAGCTATGCGGCGAGGCCTAAAATTAAATATACTCGTACCTCTCACAATTTCACTCACTATGCGGTTTGTTTTTCGCTTTAAGGAAACACAGGGGAATTACCTTAGTGGACCGCAGAAATTTGCGGCCACCGTGTTCATCAAAGTGTGCGCAAGTCACCTCCACACATGGCCCCGGAATTCTTGCACATCTCCCTCCAATCAATTGCACATTGTGCACGTAGCCACAGCAGAAACTATGTGCGTGTTTTGGTTGAATTTTGGCAGGCGGGAAAAGGGAGAGGAAAGGAAAAGTAAAGGGTCGGAGCTTAGGGGCGTGTGAAATCGAAACCATTGAAACCGAAAACACTGAATGAAAACTTTTGTGGCCCAGCCTTGGGATCGAATTGAATTTTCGGTGGCATGCCACCAGGCCACAAACTTTTGCGACCCGTGTGGCCATGTAACTGACCCACATCAGAGCCACAGGAAAAGTGGGGGCATGAGGACCGAAAAAAATCAGCGAATGTCTGCCAAAGATTTTTTATGGCATGTGCTGGGGAAAAATGTGAGGGAAAAAACTCTGGAAAGTTTCGACGTTAAAGCTACTGGGCACACTTCATAATTGTATGCCAGTTCTCTCCAAACTTGTGCCTGCGAGGCCTGCAAAAGTTTCAAGGTGCAAGTGCCAACGAGGCGTATACGTCATAAAAGCCATAGACCACAGAGTGACCTGCCTGCGAGAGTGAATGGGGATGTGAATGGGGATTGGATGTGAAGCATCGGTAGGAAAAAATACACGCAAATTGAATGGCGGGAAAAATCGATATAAGTTGCACTTTGTTCATTAGGCCAAAGTCCTGTTGATGAATTGCAAATGGAATGCGATTTTGGTGAGGAATTTGTTTGACGAGTACGGTCGGAATTTGTTCGATTTTCATTTTCATTTAAGCCTTCTCACGAAACCTGCAGTGGCATTTGGTTTTGAAATTTTGTATTTTCAAGCAGAAATAAAAATATTTATTTTCTATTATAATGGAGTACCTCAAAAACCGATTTCTGTAAACTTTTACGTACTTGGGAGAGTTTTATAACTAAGAACCATTTATAGTCTATTATAATCACAATCTAATCATCGTTGCTATCTGGCTAGTAAACCTTTGCGTTTGTAAGGCACTTCTTTTATTTGATTAAGATTCCCTTGCCTTCTGATGTTAACCACTATAAAGATAGTTGCTTTAAGCCCTTACGGCAACAATCGGTCATTCAGATTCAGACAAGATATAGTATCCGAGCACCTGGCCTGCGTTTGGGTGGTGCATTGGTGGGAGGTGCTGTCGAAGTAAGTGAGTCCAGGACAGGTGTAAACGTTTCCTTGAAATATGCCAGCAACAGTAAAACAGTTCACATATCTAGGAAGAAAATGATATTTAATTTAAAGGTCAAATTTCATGTTTTATAATTTTTACAATTATTTAAAATTTATTAAAAATACTTACTGATGGCAGGTGGTCGAGGTAACACCGCCATAGGGAAATCTCCCAGTTTGTTTAATGGTTTGACAATATTCGGTGGCATTGCTTATGGTTGTGGATCCACAATCGGGACCTGATCCGGAACAGGTCACCGTGTTTTCGGTGGGATCACCACAGATGTTTTCATTATTCAAACTGCATATCAAATCACCGCAACTTCCTCCAATCGATGTACTGGGAGTCGGTTGTCCTAGACACAAGGCGAAGGTATTCCTACCGGTGCAGGCAAAACGTTTATCAGTGCTGCAAGTATTGCAGCCTGGACATTCAACTGATGTTTCCACTGTGCTGCAAATAGGTAGGTCCTTTGTACAGTAGTATCCAGTGGGGCAGGTGTAGGAACCTCCAACGGGTACGCCTTCGGTGGATGCAAGAGTACAGAATTGGAATTCAGTCCGCGAAATGCAGGACACGCCATTATCATGGCACGTATTGCACTGTGCCCGGCAGCCCAGGATACACACTCCCACGAAGATCAGTAAGCGCAGCATCTTAAAATGAAACTGAGAAAATAGTAACCCTGCAAACGAATTTATCCAGTAGTTCCTATCTTATCCCAGTGCAGTTTTATTTGTTTCCTAATCTTTGCAAAATTCTATTCATGTAAGGTTGGTTGCATTTTAAACACGTGATTAAGATTATCAAAATAAAGCAGTAATTTAATTCACGAGTAAGGTCTGTATTATAAGTATGTATTATAAACAGAGAAAATACGGAAAAGTCGAAGAGTCTAAGAAAAAACTAAGTTTTTAAGTGATTTTCGGATTATTAGTATTGTTACATATTTTATTTTTAATAAGATTGATTAAAAATTGATTACTGTGTTGTTATGTCATTAAAATCACAAAATCAAAATTGGGTGGTGCAAATTTGGGCGGTGCTGTCAAAGTAGGTGGATCCGGGGCAGGAATATACTTTTCCCCAGATTTTGTCTCCCGAAAAATAGCAGTTAATGTACCTAAGAATAATTATTTAAAATTTTAAATAAAACGTACTAAAATTTCTGGTGAGGAATATTTTTACTTACTGCCCAATGGAGACAGATGTATCTTCCACATTGGGAAATCTCCCTTGCCTTCCTATAGAGCGACAGTATTCCGTAGCAGTGTCAATATAGGGACAGCCTACTGAGTCCGTTCCGAAGCAGGAGGGCTCCCACAATCTGGGACTGCCGCACATATTTGGGTTTTCCACATTGCAAACGAAATCGCCGACACAAGTGCCACAAGTGGAATAAATTCCCAGACAATAGGCATAAGTATTTCGACTGGTGCAGGCAAATCGATTGTCGGAGCTGCATCTATCGCATACTGTACATGCAGCCAAGGTTGTATTGGTGCTACAAGCAGCAGATCTACTGCCTGTGCAGTAGTGTCCTTTGGGGCAAGAAAACACTGGTCCGATAGGCATAAACTTGGAGGAGCATAGCCGGAATTCTCGCTGTGACACGCAGGAGACTCCCATAGATTCCGAGGACACGACGCACGTATTGCAGAGTCCTTGGCATCCAAGGACTCCGACTCCCAAGAAGATCAGTAAGCGGAGCATTTGTAAATGACACTGAGGTAAATAAATCCGCGCAACCAAACTTATCAGTTCTAGTTTATCTTATCCAAGTGCAGTTTCTAGATTAATCTGTTTGCCAAACTATTAAAGACAACTAACGCAATGTAAGGGTAAACTGTTTCACGGGTAAAAAGTACCAAAAAAACTTAAAAAAAATAAAATAAATACTAATCGTTTTAAATCGACTTAATATTATGCATTCAAAATAGTTGGCACTTATTGATGAAAAGTTATAAACTTTTTATATTTTCTCTTTGCTATTTGGAATTTTGTCATAATTTTATTTGATTTAATTATAAGGAACCTTCTTTTATTATTTCTGTTAATTTTCACAAACGATCTATGGACTGCTGAGCCTCAAACTGGCTACTCCATAAGTGCATCTGGCCGGCACTTGGGTGTCACAGTACCTCGATGTGCTGTTGAAATAAGTTTGCCCGGGACAGGTGTAGAGACCTCCCCCCCAAGCAGTTGCATTCAGAAAACAATAAATGTATCTGAAATTAAATAAATATTGCATGATTTAATATCTAAGAAGGAATATAGGTAATACTTACTGCCTGCAGGTGGTGTTGAGATCGATGCCATAGGGAAATCTTCCGTGCTGCTGGACGATGGAACAGTAGGCAGTGGGTGTTATCCCTGTGGGGTCCACTCCAGTGGTAGTTCCATCACCCGGACAAGTGGCCTGGGATCCCGTCGCAGGAGTACCACAAATATTCGGATTGTTATAATCGCAAACGTAACCCAAGCCACAACTTCCTACGATCTGGGAAGGCGTGGCTGTGCCCAGGCACAAGGCAAATGTCCTTGCCGTGAGGCAGGCGAAGGTGTTATTACTGTTGCAGGAACCACAACCTATACAGGATCTGAAAGCAGCATTTGTATTGCAAGTAACATCATTCGCCGTGCAATAATATCCCGTGGGACATGTGTAAGCTGGGCCAAAGGGCAATCCGCTGGTGCAGAATTGGAAGGAAGTATTTGAAATGCAGGCCACCTGGGTCACGGAAGCACACACATTGCAGTCCGCCCGGCTACCAAGAAAATAGAGTCCCAGCAAAACTCCGGTTGTCGCTACGATCAGAAGGCGAAGCATCTTTAGCACAAACTAGCGATATTGGTGTCAAGAAGCTGTATTTATGCCCTCGGAGTAATCTTATCACTTGGTAAAACTAGAACTCCCAACACAGAGTTATAACTGCAAAGGGATTAAAGGCTTGCCGGCGAATTTAGGTCGATTTAGATCCAATGAACTGAATGAAAGACATTTGTTGCATTATTTTTCCGTAAAATATTTATCAACGGGTTTTAAATATTTCAAGAATAATTTATGTACAAGTGGAAGGTTTCGCCTTGATACAGCTAAAAGTGATAGCACTAAAATAAGGTTTAGCTGTAGGGCATTGCCAGGTATTTCCAGTCCAGGTTGAATTCTTGCGGAAGCAATAAATATATCTAAATAAAAAATTTGTTTTAAAAAATTATATAAGAACTGAATAGAAAACTCACCTGAGACAGCTGGAATCATCGGGATATGGATAGCGACCCGTAGAAGCCTTCAGAGTGCAAAAGTCACCGATTACGTTGGTTGCATCATAATAAGAACAAGTGGCGCCTGTGCCATTTATAGAGGGCACACAAGGACTACCGATATTTGCAACACACACTTCCCCTGTCTCACAGGGATACTCGATGTTGGCTACTATATTTACACCGTCGCAAAGTCCGAAAGTTGTGGGACTTGTACAGGTGAATGGAGTAACTGCATCACACTTTTTGCAATCACTACAGGCGACTAAGGCCTCATTGGAGGTGCAGCGCTCCTCCAATGCCGTACAGTAGGTGTTTTTTGGACAGGTGTAGACTGGTCCAGTCGGAATAGCGTCCGCCGTGCAGTTTTGGTACTGAGTTTTGGACACACAGGCTGCCTTGCCATCCGCCGAGCAGACATTGCAGTCGGCCTGGCCAAATGCCACCAGAATGGCCAGCGAAATTCCTAAGTAGAGCAGCTTGTGCAGCATCTTCCCAAGCAACTGGAGATATCGCCAAACTACATGCAGCTATAAGTATCAGTCTTATCCAGAAAGATTAAGATTACTTAAGATTAAGGTATTTGTTAAGAAAACAAATAGGTAGCTGCATTTCTTTTTCATTGCCATCTAATAATATGTAATTAACTAATTAGTTTAAATATTCTGATTTAAAAAAATAAATAAGTAATTCCCTTAAACAAATTACATAAATGGTAAAGAAATAATTATTATTTTATTTAAAGAAAATAACCCCATTATTCATTAAAAATTAATTATATTTTAATGATTATTTTAATTTATAATCCAATTAAAATGTATAAATATTACTAAATTGTATCCCTTGATTATTTATTTTTCCCAGCTTCAGAGTGTTTTCCGTTTGGTCGCTGGAAAATTGGCAGTCGCCGAAAAGTATGCTATGCCTTCAAGCACGATGGAAACCTTAGTAGCTTATCTAAATTGGAGCAGTAGCCAAGGTCGCGCCACCCGAGGTCTTTGCGGATTAAGAGCAATCTGCATGCTCGGAAATAGCTGCCAAAAAGCGCTCTATTTAAGCCATCCGACTGACAAACGCAGACATCAGTCGGCAAAAACAATTGCAGCCAGAAATGTCGCCAAACCGTATTTGCTTGCCACTCAGTTTGTTCAGCCTGCTGCTCCTGCTCGGCTGTCTGGTGTCCTCGACCCGTGGCACCTGCAACGTCTGCAACACTGTCAACAACCTGACCTGCTACTCCTCGACCCAGATGCAGGCCTGCCAGGCGGACGTCCTTTCCACGGCCACGCCGACCTCTTGCCCCAGCGGCTATGTCTGCGTCAGTGGCTCCAGCGGGGTGCTCTGTCAGCCGGAGGGGCAGGATGCTTCCGACTGCCAGGAGTGCAACAAGTGCGACGAGAGCCAGACATTCGCCTGCACCGGGACCCAGAGCTTCGCCCTCTGCCTGGGCACAGACACCGTCCAGGACTCGAGCGGAACCTGTGCCTCTGGCTATGTGTGCAACATCAACGACACCCAGATATGCGGTCTGCCAGCGGATGGGGTAAGTTTGCGGTTTCTCGAAGTTATGTCCTCCTTTTTGGGGCAATCGGATGTGTGAGGGGGAGCAGGTGCACCAGGAAGCTGAGACAGGTTAGAAAGGAAATTAAACCATCAAGAAATTATATTCTATTAGATTTCAAACACACTGTCGGTTGGATAGAAAAGGCTGCATTATTGATTCGCATGAAACTTTGAGGTCGTTTAATATATTAATTATTGGGAAATTGATAAGGAAAATATTAATTAAAGTTTTTGTAGAATATTAACTATTTAAAATGTAAACTACATATAAGTGACCAGATTGTATACTTAATACTTATTTGTTGCTATTCCTATTTTTTTAAAACGAAAAATGGAGGAATTGTATTTAAGTTGAATTAAAATATTAGCTAAAATTCGTTATTATGCCCTAGAGCTAAAAATGTAGTTCAAAGCTGCACAAAAACCTTTTCAAAGAAATCAGCTTAAGTCCTCAAAACTCACTAACGGAATAAACTAGTTTCCCTGGCTGAAAAATAAATAATAATAAATATGCACATTCCGCCAGGTGATGCCGACCTGTTCGTATGCAGATGACACAACTACCACCTCGACAAGCAGCACCACCAGCTCCACCACCGCATCGCCTCCTTCCACCAGCGATGCATCCACCTACTGTGCGGCGGTTCAGTCGCAGGGAAGATATGCGGTGGGCTATAACGCGTATACGACCTGTCGCCAGTACATCTACTGCACTTTGGTAAGCGGCAGTTGGGTCGGAGAGACGTACACCTGTCCGGGCGACCTGTACTTCGACAGTGCCTCGCAGATGTGTGTGGCCAGCATGCCGTCCACCTGCTCCACCACCGCCACCACCACCTCCACGACGACGGCGGCTCCAACCACCAGCAATCCCGCGGCTTATTGCCAGGCGATGCAATCGGCGGGTTACTACCCAGTGGGCACGGATGCCAGCACCACGTGCCACCAGTACATCTACTGCTTTCTGAACGGAGGAACCTGGAACGGCAATGCGTACACCTGTCCCGGCAGCCTGTACTACAACAGTGCCAGCAAGACCTGCGTGGACACCCTGCCATCCACCTGCTCCGCCACGGTGGCCAGCTTAACCCTCAACGGAGTGGAGTTAGATTAAAAGATTGAGAGTATTTGAAGGTTTATTAATTGAGGGGGAGGCGGTGTTCGACCTCAAAGACAGTAGCCCGGATTGACGTACACGCAGCTCTGGGTCTGCGAAACAAAGTAGGAGGTCGCCGGACAGTTATATTCCGCTGATCTGATAAGAACGTTGTTATTAAAGTAGCAACTAACGTAGCTGTAAAGATAAGTGGTTGAATAAGATGAATGATGTGGAAAATTACGCATTTTTGTGTGCACGCACCGCTGGCAATAGGGATCCGTGGGAATGATGGGGAAAAGTCCAGTGGCATTAAGCTGAGTGCACATCTGTTCGGGTGTTAGGGGGCTCACTGTAGTAACTACTGTGGAATCAGTGCTGCTGTCAGTGGTGCTTTCTGTAGTGCTTTCAGTGGTGCTTTCCGTAGTGCTACTCTCGGTAGTGGTCACCGTTGAAGCAGTGGTGGTGTCCACTAGCTCATCATTTATGTCGCAGGTGAGCGTTTGACCTGTGACCTCAGGCACACAGATCGAAGTGCTGGTGGCATCGCAAACGGTTCCCGAGGGGCAGTAACCGAACTTTCCCGTGGGCCTGGTGGCTCCATAGCACATCTGGAATATACCGCGACTCTGGCAGGCGAACAGGTAATTCCGATTGGCATTGCACTGGCCACACTGCGTGGTATCCCCGCAGCTGGGAGGACGTTGGCTGCTCTTCTGAACACAAATCGCCGTGAGATTGGTGCAGTCGAAGCCCTCGAGGCAGTGGTACAACTGATCACGATGTGGGGTTCCATCTGAGGAATCATCATATGATGATTATAGTTTATTTCACAAGGTTTCACCGTCAACTTACCGCCGAAACACAGGTAAAATGAGGTGGAGTTGATGCAGGCCACTTGATTCGATTGGCAGACATTGCAATCCGAAACGGTCTGAACTACCATAAAAGCCAGAAAAACCTGTGAGGATTGTTTGTTGATTATATTTTATAGTTACACTTTTTTAAACACTATTTACCACCACCAGTCCTTTGACTAAACTTTCAATCCTTTGCAACATTTTCGGGTCTCCGAAACTGCTACTGCTCACTGTCAAGGTTCTGCTGCTACTAAAACTTGTCTTATTATAGCCATTTGTCTGGTCTCCAATGTTTATCTACTCTTTACTTTTCACTGCTAATTGTTTTATTTGGCTTGGCTTTCCACATGATTGCGGTTTTATGGGCTCTCATTTTATGATGGGGAATGTTTCTAGTGGTTCTGATTGATATGTGGGTGCGGACATGGAACAGAGGTGGAAACCCTCTTAATTACCAGGCTCCAAATAGGTGGAACGCCTCGTGAGAAGAAAGTTTTTACTAATTGGTTAATATTCTTTCGACTCTTATTATTGCGAACAAGAAATATCTGCTTAAATATATAAATATTTGCTCTTAGGTTATTGACCAGTTAGAGTGTAATACTTTAAAATTGGTCATCTAATATCTATTGGCCATCTGGAGTTGGAAATTATCTTGACGCTTTGACTTACGCTTTGAATTACAAAGAAAATGCTTTATTTCTTTACTGTGTGATGTCACCGAGTGCATTTACCAGATACCGTATAACTATGACCATATATTTAGGGAAAATAGCCCATAAATGTCATTGCAAATATTTGCGTAATGCGCTTATTTAAAAAACCAAATGATAGCTATCGTAGTTAGTCTGTTTAGAATTGTCGGAGCCTGCATGATGTATTTCCAACGGTCCCTGAGAAGTTTGGTAACTCACTATGAAGATCCTTGAAGATCCTTTTCTAATCAAGAGAACTTTCATAGTGCTTCATCGTGATTATATCTTCAGTGGCAGTTTTCGTCGTCGGTGAAATTAAATGTAATGTTTGCCAAGACAATAATGTCAAGTGTGTGAATGAGACCCACTTCAGCTTATGCATGGATAGTGTTGCCCCAGACCAAGTGATGCAGTGTCCCGATGACCAGGTCTGCACCAGTCTCCTCAAGTTCTGCATGCCCCGAGGATCGGTAGCCCCTTCCTGCACTTCGGATGCCGACGTAACGTGCCCCTCTTGCGATGGATCTTCTGTTTTCGTCTGTACTAGCCGCACTACCTTCCAAATGTGCAACGGAGATAAGCTTACCAGCCAAGTCACGAAGTGTAAGGATAATACTTTCTGTTCCATAGGTCAGAATCAATTTTGTGTGGACCGCTGTGAAGCTCTTAACTCAAAGACCGGTTTTCAGTGCGACAGGGAGTCACCATTAGAAGTATAAAGAACATCTCTTTTTTAATAGCAACAAAATTACTTAGAAGAAATAAAAGTAATATTTTTTGTACATTGCATGTTGAAAATAAAGAAAATTATTATTGTTTTCTGTTTCATTTATTAAATAAAAATGTGCGATATTTATAAAATTAAAATATAATGTTTAGGATATTAGACTAAATTAGTGCATCCCGCATAAGCTGGTTTTACAGTCGCACAATTGAAAATATCAGCATCGAAAAAGGGCTTCTGAGCGGTGCAATTGTAAAGCAATCCCGTCCAACTTCCGCTCCTCAGTACGCAGTATAAAAAGCTGGAATATCAGATTTAGTATCTCTATCTAAAGAATGACGAATGATTGTGCTATTTACCTGGTGCACACTGTATCATTGGGTATGGGATAGCGACCCGTTGAGTTGATTCCTTGGCAATAAACGTTTTCATTAAAGGTGGGAGTGGTGGCAGTGCCTTCGGTGGTGGCAGTCACAGTCACTGTGCTTTCCGAAGTGACTTCTGAGGACCCAGTGGAACTATCACCCGTAGTTCCGGTAGAAGGCGACCCAGTGGTAGTTTCACCCGTAGTCTCTGTAGTAGGAGACCCCGTGGAGTTGGTAACCGTAGTTCCTGCAGAAGACTCAGTGGTTACTGCTGATGAATCTGTAGAAGAGCTTTCGGTGCTGGAATCCAAAGTAGTTCCGGTTGAGGTAGAAGAAGGAGTGGTGCTCTGTACTACTTCATCCGTTTCCAAAATCCTATCGCAGACATCCGAGTCGGTAGAGCTGCATCGCGAAATGCAGGGAGATCCATTGGCAGCACCTGCAACACTGCAAACATAGTCGTTGGCACAGGTGATATCACTGTTGGAAACCACTCCATTGTTGCAGAGAGCGAAAGTGGTCTTTGAAGTGCACGCGAAGCTGGCGGATCCGGGGCAAAGTCCGCAGTTTGCGACATCCCCGCAGCCTCGTTTAACATCCGTGCTGTTGGCCAAGCAAATGACATTGTAGGTCGTGCAAATGGGGGTGGCATCGGGGCAAGTATAGTTGATGGTCTGATCCGGAACACCTGGAAAGAAAGATCGATTAGTTGGGGAATCCCTGAAGTCCAAATATGACCGCTCACCATCGTAGCATATCTGGAATAACGATTCACCGATGCAGGTATGCGAATCCACGCACGTACCGCATGCGGCATTCACAATTGCGGGAGCCACAAGAGCCACCAGCAGTACGATCAGCATGAACGCTTTCATTTTAGCTTTACGAATAATTCGCAAAAGGAGCAACCGCCCAGCTTTATAAACCCCGGACTGGGGTCATATCTTTACGATGCGGCTACCGGGGCCATAACATTTATCTTTCAATGCCGAGCGATGCCATAAAGCTGCTCTTCCTAGTACCTTAATCTTCGAGTAGCACGGGAGCGGCGCTTTACAAACAGTATCATATATTCTTAGATCTTTAGCATACCTAATCCTGAGTATAAAACGCTGAAGCTATCTGCTGTTTTCCACTGTCTGTTCTTATAAAAGGCAGGTACTTGTTGGTTATTTCAGTTAGTCCGTTAAACACAGTCAAAAAACCAGCATAATGCAACAATACCAGATCCTGAGAAATTTGGTAAGTATTTTAGGCATTCTTTTGGGGAAAACCTTTATTAATATTTCCATCATCAGTGCCTCTTGGCGGTACTGAGCTCTATGGCGGTGGTGGTGGTGCTAGGAGAGTGCGGAACCTGCCAGACAAACGATGTGGCTTGCCTGAATACCACGCACTATAAGTTCTGCGGCGAAAATGTGGCTCCCGACCAGATCGCCCAGTGTCCCACAGGTCAGGTCTGCACCAGCCTGGCAATCGTCTGCATTGACGAGGGTCTGGTCGAGGCCACCTGCTCGGACACCCCAGCCGATGGATCCTGCCTGTCCTGCGATGGAAGTAGTATGTTCGTCTGCACCAGCCGCACCACCTTCCAGATGTGCAATGGCACCTCTGTGACCAGCCAGGTCACCAAGTGCAAGGACAACAAGGTCTGCTCCATTAAGTCCGGCAAATACTGCGTGGATCTCTGCGAGGCGGGCGACTCCATTGAGTGCAACAGAGAAGCTCCTCTAGAATCATAAGCCTCCTCTTGCTTTTTGTAAAATAATAAATCTACCAAATAAATAAAAAAATAAAAATATTTTAAAATTTAAACAAATTGTAATTATTTAGTTACTATGTTGCAAATAATAAAATACTTGTTCATTAACAAAGCGTTTAAACAATATAATCATTATCTTCATTTTAATCTTATCTGAAATGGGCTTAGTCACGATGCCAAAAAAATTTGCCTAAAAGAGTATTTACTAACATTTTGTGTCTTATATTTTTATTCTTCTAAGTCTCACAAAAAATTTTATTTTAGGGCGCGAAAAAATGTTCGATATCAATAAAAATAAATCCATTTTTCAGATCATACAAGTTTTTATAAAAATGGTCCTAAATCATTAAGATTCTATACTATTTTAGTACTTCTTGAATAAAAAACTGAAAGACCACCAAACAGCTGTACAAATATTTACTTTTATTTGTTCAACAAAATATAATAATAAACACTGGATTTCTTTTAAACCATTTTAGTTGCCCTTCATAGTCATGTTATTAATGTCAGCTGATTTATTATTTGTAAACACGTAAAGATTCCAAAATAATTCTGAAGAATTCCTCCCATAAAACACTTTTACCACCCTTAAGCTAAAAGCTTATCGTTGTTTTGGCCATCTCACGTTGTCAGGGACAAAAGCAGCGCAAAATTCTGTTGCGAAGGTCAGTTCTTTAGCCAGAAAAAAAAGGAAAACAAACTGTGAGTTAAGCAAAAGTGCCTTCATTCATTTTATATTAACTCTAATTGAATTAAGCAATTTAATTGACATTGACCCAATTGCGTTGGGGCTGCGTAATCAAATTAGACATATGAGGCAATGACGTCAAAATGGTGTAAAATTGTTATATACCATAGCATTTGTTTCTAATTTCTGTGATGCCGTAAACAAATTGTTCGGCACTTTCATGCTCCGATTTTCGGCCTGCGATGGAGTTGCTCCACAAATAATGGGGCCCCCAAAGGTGTGGAAAACAAATTCGCAACAGGAAGCAAACGGTGAAAAGCGAGAGCACAGAGATGGGACCACTTCCCATCGAAAACTATCAAAAACCATGGAAAAACATGGAAAACCATCCAAAAGATCCAAAGGCCCCCCGGCATTTCGCTGATTGTGGCGCATCTAATTGTTGTGACTGTTGCGTTTTGTTATTGTAATTAATATTCAGCTAAATTCAGCTGGGGCTCACTAAAACTAAAAAGCGAAAAGCGTTGAACAAATTGCGGTCATTAAACTTTTTGCCGCCGCGAGCGAAATAAATTGTCGCCCCCGCAAGCGCTGCCTTTCATAACAAAGTCACAAATCAACGCGAGCGGATCTCCCAACTGCCATCTCCCATTGGATTATTAACAATGTTGCAGCTGCAACTGACTGTGGTCTTTTGCCTTCTGGTCCTGGCCACCTGTAAAGTGCACAAACAGAGTCCATCGAACAGTTGGCGGGATATGCTCTTCGGCAGCAAGTGGCTAACTCCCGCTCCGCGGTGGCGAGAGTCCAAATGTGGGTCCCCGAAAGCTTTAAGCCAATGGACGGTGTCATCAGAAAATTAAATTACATTTCGTGTACCCACTAGTTTTGCCCATTTTCGCCCTGGTTCCCATCGGTCCTGGCAGCTGTTCGGCGCCCTCGGGCGAACAGGGAAATTGCATTCCCAGCAAGGATTGTGTGCTGAGGAATGGCATTCCAGCTGGTCCCTGTGGCGGTGGCTATGGCGTCTGCTGCATCTGTGAGTTTTTTTTTAAAGGGAAGATACATTTCCTAACCCTTTCGTATTTGTTCAGTTCTCCAGACCTGCGGCGGTGTCATTCGCGAGAATTCCACCTACTTTGTGAATCCCAATCATCCGGATGTCTACGACGGCACCGGAAGCTGTCAGGTGACTGTCCAAAAACTCCATCCGGATATCTGCCAGCTGCGCCTGGACTTGGATATGTTCTCGATAGCCCCTCCGGAGGCAGCCAATCATCTGTGCAACCAGGATCAGTTGCTGATTTCGGGCGGCAGTCCCACGCCCACAATTTGTGGCAGTTCGACGGGAGATCACAGTGAGTTAACACAAAAATATATTAGTTAGATTAAACTCGACCAAAATTAGTATAAAATAAAATGCATTTTGCATAGATTTATGTGGAAGAAAGGATTATTTTCCCAAAACTATACAAATCAATTGAATTGAAACAGAAAATCTGTTCCATTTAAATCTGATTGTAAATACTCCTTAGAAAAAAAAATTTTCCATTCAATCTAATTTTCAACGGAAGTCTCCATTTTTACTTAAATCTCTCTATTTTAATAATTATTTATTTAAGTTATTATTTAAATTAAAAAACTTATAAAGTGAATCGTTTCGTGTGCCATTTTTATATAGTCAATTTTATTGCTTTTTCATGCTTAAATTCACAACCAAAAGTATTTTTAATAGAAAGTAACATCCACAAAACGAGTGTCCAACTACTAAACTTTAAGATTAGCGCAGTAAACACAACCGTCTGTCTTCTCAATGTCAACTTTGTGTATTTTGCGCAGTGTACATTGACGCGGGTCTTGGCCAGAGCAACCCGATTGTTTTATCGGTCATCACAAGCGGTAGCTTTCCTCGTCTGTGGCGCATCCGCGTCACCCAAATCCACTGTGGCAGCATCAGTCGAGCGGATCAGGGCTGTCTGCAGTACTACACGGCCATCAGTGGGCGCGTGCGCAGCTTCAACTACAACACGATGGCTGGGAGACAGCTGTCCAACCAGGACTACAGCATCTGCATCCGAAACGAACGGAACTTTTGCGGCATTCAGTACAACGCCTGTCCGGATCTGGAGAACAACAGATCGCGGGCGTTCACCCTTTCTGGGAACTCCAACAATCCGGTGCCCACAATGGTGGGCGGTGGTGGTTCAATGCCTCCCAATCTCAACGGCTGTGTCAGCGATTGGCTGCTGATTGGCTGCATCAGGTCGGCGGACAGGATTCCTCCTCTGCCAGGTTGCGAGGATCGCGTCTGTGGAGGCACCTTTAGCGCAGAAGCTGGGATGCTGGCCAAAACAGTGCAATGTGAGTAAAAACTAAGCTAATGCCAAATTTAAACTAACTTATTTCAAAGGATTCTGGTTCATTTTCAATCCATTCATTATAACCTACCATAACAAATCTAAATACTTTTAAAAACCTAACTAATCCAAAAATGATAATTTTTTAAAATAAATAAAAATATTTTTGTTAATTTTATAAAATCCTTTAAGTTTAAAAAAAACTTTTCAAACGCATACTAAATTTAACTTTCTTTAAAAGAGAATTCTATGGCATGAAGTTAAAATTTTTAAAATACGAATAATTTTTTTTAAATATTTCATAATATTTATTTAATATTTTTTAAACATCCTTACAGCCAGCGTTCGTCCATTCCGGCTATATTTCCATACAGATGGCGTAGAGGCGCCCAATGATATTGATAATCGAGGTTTCTGTCTCGACTATGTGCAGCAGCCATGCACAAATGGTTTTTAACCGCAATACTCTTTACCATAAACCCAAGACATGAACCACGCGACTTAAATCGCTAGGAACTTGTGATCGGCGCAGCAAAAGTCGCAGGCAAAACGCGCACCTTTTTCGTATGTAATAAATATGTTTTATTTATTGATTTTCGTAATTAAGTTAGACATAACTTTAAGATTTAATTTAATTTAGAAAGCACAAATCGTGTCGTATTTTGGTACAAATTTAGTGACGTGGTCCGGGATATCGAAATTTGTTGCGATCGAAATTCTAACATTAAAATCGTTTCCAACTACTAATACAGGTTTATTGAGTTACGTTTAATTAATAATACTTAGCTGAAGCAAAAACAAAAAATTAAATAACAGAAAAACACGATGAAAAACGCTTTTGTTTAAGGACATTTTCGTTGCAGTTGATGATGTTGCTGGTACTCATTGATGTCGTGGCAAACAAATAAAAATCAAAATAAACAAGTACTGATGATGCGCACGTTGTCGTCGTATAAAACGGGGTTTTCTGGGTTCGCTTGCTCGCCTGAGATCGCCAATTTCAGTCTGTGCGCGTAGTGCCCGACTTGTGACGTCACTGGGGGATGGGATTATCTCTCGGATGTGATGCGGGTATCTACGATGGTAATCTGCTAATCCTAATAGGTTTGTATCAAGGCAGCCACATGCTGTTTCTCCTCCTCGGTCAGACCGTTTTTCAGCGTGCGACGTACTGTAAAACAGGGATATATTAATGATTTATAATAATTTAAGATAATATTTATAAGGATTTAGTTAGGCGTAGGCAGTCATTCAATGTTAGGTCTATAGGTCATGCTGGTTAGTTGCCTGTATTTTTGAAAATCCGTTAGGCCACATGCAAATGCAAATTATATTTACAAATTTTATCCATGCTTAGAACCGGGATCTTCAACAAAATACAAAAGTAGAAAAAACAAGGCTGATTGCAGGTTTCAGCCAAAGAAAACAAATGGTAAGAAAACGGTGTAGAACTCAACACAATTCAATTCACTAACCAAAAAAGGTAAAACCTAAAAACAGTTGGCTGTTCTTTTGGCAACGGTATTCGGTTAACAGTAACGGTTTCTACGGCGATGGTGCTCTTTCAACTGTGAATCCTTCGCGCGTGCGGCTGCGCTTCACTTCGATAGTCAATATTTCAGATTGGTTGGGTTTGGTTTGGTTTTATTTTATTTCGGTTTTGATTTTTATTGGTTTGTTGGATTGGTGCGTTAATGGTAAAAGAACGAAATGGAAATAAATTAAAACCCAATATAGGCAACAGATTCGTAAGCTGGCAGAACTAAGGGGACAGAAGCTGCGAAATCGGGAATATTATGTAAATCGGGGTGGGAAAAAAACTGCAGAGGATTTTGTGTGAATTTGGAATTTTGTGTGGGAAATAGATATTTGCATAATTATATAGTTTCTCTTTTTGGAAATGTCGGTGGTGTGTTTCTGGTTGGAAGTAGTATCCAGCTAGAGGTTATAGACATAGCGCGCTGTGTGTGATTCGAAAAGATATAGACCAACACCTTTTCATTAGAACGTATTCTCACTGTCAGAGTTTTGGACGTGGATCTGGATCTTGAGTGTTGTATGGAAGGGGGAGCGGTCAACTTACATGATTTGCGATCCGCGTGTCGCGTCCGCTTCCGTTCCCTTGGCGTTGTCCTGGTTCCCGGGGCCTTGGTGGCCGTTTTGACCAGGGACTCTAGAATCTCGTCGTCACCGTCGGTGAACTGCTCCTCACTCTGGCGGGCAATGGGCGAACGGAGCTGCTCCGCCCGTCTTCTTCGCCAGGTGAGTGTGCCATCAGCCTGGTCAGCACTGGATGTGTCCAGCAGTTTTCTGGAAAACAAAATTAAAGTTAGTCGGGAGTTCACGGGAAAAGCAATTTCCTTGCAATCTTATCAGCATGATATTTAAATTATTCAAAGAACTATAGAACCATTTACAGGCATTATAAAGTAATAAAAGATATAGTATTTGCTATCTTAAAATCTATAAATCAATTTTGAAATGTTCATCACATAATATTCCCAGAAATTCTGGTCATTTCAATAGCGATAAGCTTTGCTTGTGGGTTGATTTACCATTTCAAATGGGTTGAACATATCAACAATGTCATGTTAATATTGATAAGAACTTTAAAACTCACTTCAACTCGTCATCGGCCACGTCATCTTTGGTCTTGAACTTGGCCATGTCGATGATCAGCTTGCCGCGCGTCTTATTCCTCTCGCGGTGGTTGGCCTTCTTCTCCAGCTGCTGCTGCACCCGTTCGCGGGTGGTGCGGTACTCCAGGGCGAATTCGGACAGGGTTCGGCTGAACTCATTGGGCCGCGACTCGGCCACACTGTGCTGCGGCATTCCCAGCCACAGGAGGAACTTCCGGTAGCGGTTCATGACCCGCCGATGGACGATCTGCAGGATTATGATGCGTTCCGCACAGTCGGCCAGGAAATCCACGAGCTTTTGCTTCAACGGCGGCGGGCAGTCA